>NW_017804875.1:753745-763745 GCF_001891065.2 Hippocampus comes
CTCCAAGCCTCCCTTCTATATGCCCTCTGTGTAACCCCCCCTGTGGAGCCCACCCGTGTTCACCCCCTTTACACTTAAACAGCCAATAGCACAAGGCAGGCTGATCTGGGTGTGGACTGAGCTGGAGGAGGAGGTAGCAAGGTGGGGAGGGAGGCGCGGGGGTCGGGGGGGGACTGACCGGACAGGACCAAATACCCAACTAGTCAGCCAGCCAGACGGGCAGCAGGCAGTAAAGAGAAACATTTCACACGTTGGTGAAGATCCCGCCGTTTTGCTCAATGGCTCGACACGGCTTCAGGTTCCACTACACCTGAGAGGAGCAGCCGGGCGACCGACCTCGGGTGAATTTTCAAGGCGGAGGGACTGGGGGGTGGGGTGGGGGATGCTTCAGAAGAACTTTCCCGACATGGACGTGCAAGCAGAGATGGCGAGGGGCCGGGCGGGAAGTTGCGTTGAGTTTCACAGTGTCAGGGTGAGTGGCATTCACGCACAAGATGAAGTGACAGCTGATGATGGTGATGATGATGATGATGATGATGATGATGATGATGATGATGATGACAGGTCACATGTTGGGAGCGAGTGGTGTGGGAATTTGGGAGAAAACAGGAAAGTGTTTCCACTCATTTGTTTCACACACTCAGAGATGAGTGCAAATCAATGAATGGAGGCCAACGTTCCTTTTTGAAATTCATCTGTAAAAGATGACTTCCTGTGTTCGTTCAGAAATGACCTCTTAAAACGTTTTGGAGGGTCTACCCATTTAGATACGGCTGCCCAATTTCGGGTTGCTGAGTGAAACTGGTTCGGGACCCGATTGTAAAATGGCTGACTTTGTGTCTGTTTGGGAATGGCTTCTTGAGACTGAGTGATTCTCTCCAAATCTCCCATGCGAGCTCAACAAATCAGCAGCAGGAACGATGCTGACAGCGAGCCAAACCTCTTTTGAGAATTCCGCACATGAAGCTTTATTTCATAATGCAAAAATCTCCACGGGTCACCCAAAGTATGGATCAAGTCGGAGGTATTTCCGCAGATATGCCAAAGCATTATTACGACACTTGTGGTGTTCGCTAAACGTCAACGTGGTTATATCGACGAGTGGAAAGGGAATACATGCAGATAAATCCAAACTGGGATTTGCTGCGTCAATCCTATTTGAAGCACAGCGATGAGCATGTCTTTTTTTTTTTTTAATCCGTCACAGTAAAGGATATTCATGATGGGATGAATCCAAACCGCGGATTACCTCCAAGGAGGATGACTCACATGAAGATTGATGCCGATGTCAATATTCTTTCTTCTTCTTCTTTTTGTGACCTACTTCTCGACCGTGGCCGTGTTTTTTTTTTTTTTTTTTGTGGGATTACAGGACGTGTGAGTGCAAGTGTACGGTAAGGAAGTAGTCAGGTGGCACCACGTGAGGTCACCGCCAGACATAAAGGAATGCCCGTTGACAGCGTGTGAAGCGACTTCCACCGCACCGGCTGCGAGTCATGTCGCCCTTTAATGTTTTGACAGACAATTTGGCTCACATCGATCCGTCCGTTTCACAAACTGCTTATCCTGTTCTGGGCGTGGAATAAACCCCGGATTAATCATTTTGACTCACAGTCGCTGAGAATGGATCGCACACCAAACACACTAAGGGCGGCCGCAACCTGAGCTAACCCCTTCACGCCAAACCTCAACCACATTCGTCACCTGAACACATTTGCCAAAACCTTAACTGCAAACCCAACCCCTCAGTCCGAACCTGAAATATTCAGGACAACCCAACCTGAATACCAGTGACAAACTTTCAACCTTAACCAGATCCCCAAAGCTCCTGTCTCAACTCTCTCTCTCTTTCTCTCTCAACCTGGCCCCAAACAATCAAATCCGAACACGGCTTTTACCCCTGGAAATGTCCAAGAGCACCTCAAAATGGTGCTTCAACTCAAACCGAACAAATAATAAGCCATCCGCCATGTTTGTGTTTATGTTTGATTCTATTCACAAAACTCTTGAGATCAGAAGCGACAAGCACCGTTAGCATATCGCCCACTTCTCAGCGGTCTTGAATGCATCATGAGCCACAGGTTGGCTAATGGCTAATAGTTGTAAATGTAAACGCCCCCATCCTAATTTGACTCAGGATCATGTTTACTTACTGTAAATCTCAGTCGTGTACGGCCACAGCGCCTACGTGGCTTAAACACCGCGAATGCACGTTTTCGACATCTTCCTAGTGGCGGTCATGTGTGATACACGGGTTGAGAGAAACGCATCAGGAGGTCAGTGAGGCCATCGGCCTGGAGTATGAAAAAGCACGCACGCGCACATGTGGTGATTATATGAAGCTGGGGCGCTCTCATTAAGTGCTGGTTCGGTTCTGGTATATCATTACCTCTCCCAAGTCATAACATGCTCGGCGATACCGACGATGTCGTGTGTATGCACTTAGCCATGTATGCACAGCCTTGTGTGTGCGTGTGCGTGTTTGTGTGTGTGTGTGTGTGTGTGTGTGTGTAAGACAAGTGCAATGTATTCAGGCATGCATTTGTTCTTGCATGACTGATTTCATAGATGGAGCGTTTCTAGAGCGTGTGTGTGTTTCTGTTTTAACGTGACTGTAAGGTACAGAACGCTAACAAATGCGATACCAGCTCAGAACAAAAAGACAATCCATTAAGATCGTCTTGATCTCTTTTTTTTTTTTGGATGTGTGAATGTCTTTGATCTTAAGACACTTACTTGCTCCAGGTTAGTCATTTATCGATTGGAGCGGAGGAACACTTGGGATACTTTCTCTAAACCTGGCTCTGTTATGGATTAACATAATAATTGATCAATCAGCCGATCGGGTGAAATTGATGATTTTGTTTACCCTCGTCCCTAAGTTCAACCTGTTTGACTCCTGCCACTCAACAGACCCTGGCATTTTGCCAGCCTTCTTTCGAACAAGCAAAAAAAAGAATTAATCTGACCTATATTATCGGTGGTTCTCCCCTGGGTGGGCTCTGAGTCGAGACTTCTACTTGACCGATTTATAGCAAAGAGAGTCGGGCCCCCTTCGGGCGGGAGGTAGTGACTCGGCGGGTTGGGAAGTCTGAGACGTCAGGGTGGCGGCAGGAGGTATTAGGCCAGCTGTAAGAGGCGAGGGGGATTAAGCCCGGCTGACCCTGCAGAAGTGGACTGAGAGGGGAGGGGGCTTCGGTGCGGACATTCGGGGAGGAGCAAAAGGGCGGGGGGGAAGCTGGAAGTTGAAAGAAGTGAAGGATGTAAGGAAGTGATGGAGCGTTTGACGAGATGGCCCTTGGCACTTGTTGGCAATGGTCAACTTTTAGAGTGGCGGTGAGAGGAGTAGCTCCCCCTGCTGCTCCGACCGCAGCACTGAATCTTAAAAAGTTTGAAGAATCCCAAAAAATCCAGGCACACACCTGAGGTCACTGAATCTAAAAAAATCCTTCCTCTGGTGCTTGCTCACCATTTGCAGACACTGTTCGAGATTTGAAAATGATCAACTCTGGTGGAGGGCGGCGCGCTGTCGTAAGCACGTTTCACAGTTTGGAGGTTGGGGGTTTGAAGCCGGCTTTTCTTGTGTGGAGTTTGCATGAGCTTCCTCCCACATTCCCAAAAGATGCCTCTTAAGTTAACTGAAGCCTCCAAACTGGCCCTAGACGTGTGAATTGAGGAGAGTATTTCCAGAGCGTAGCTGCTCTTTCCCTTAGCAACGTGGCCGCTGACATGGAGCAGGCATTTTTCTGCCATATTCAACAGATTGATGCCATTTCTGGATTTCTGTCGGCTGACAATCGCTGTGGGTCCGTAATTCTCCGAGCTCGCGTAGCTGTTGGACCCGTCTCCTTTTGGCAGCTTCGTGATGTTTACGCCTCTTTAACCAGACAAATCACAGACAACACGCGCTGGCTAAAAGTCATTTTATGCTGTCACAAATATTTGCCGCTTTGGCTCGATTTCTCAAGTTGGACAAAACATTAGGTACAGCTATTGTCTTGGTTCTCTGACCTCATGTTTGCAGCCGGTGGGATTTATGTTCACACTTTGTCATGACAAATGTGCACACACGCACACACACACAAAGATCAACACAAACACACTCACACACACAGACACAGAGTTGCATTGTCGCGCACATCCAGATGTGTGGTAGTGCGGGTGCGATGGCGCAATGCCAGCGCTGTTGTTCCCCTTACTTGGCTTTGTTCCGAGGTACCGCACGTTTTCATTTGATGTCATGGCGGCGCACTCGAACCCCCCGCGGAGGGGAAAGGGAGCCTCTGTAGTGCCCCTTTGCAAACACCTTTCAAAATAGCCGCACTGAAGCGTGGGAGGGTGTTCAAGGGGGCAACCACAACAAGTGTGTATTCAGGACATACAGAAGTTGGTCCATGATGACATCATCGTCGTCATCATTAAAATCCCATCACAAGTGTCGATGTGTAAATTATACAGCTCAGAGTGTAATACTTGCTTCATTTTGTTATTATATACTTGGTAAATGCTACATTGTTTAAAAAATAAATACCTATACATTTAATTTTATTATATTCTCACATATATATATATATATATTGTTCATGTACATGCATTTATTTATTGCTTTAAGTAATTGGTTGATTGATTTACTGTAAATAAAATACAAGTAGGACCAATTTAAGATTGACATTTAACCCTTTTTAGAAATTAATTTAGTTACAACTAAATAAATTATTAATACAAAATGGAGCATGAATATTTTTATTTTTCCTGATAAAATTTATTTTAGACAAATTTAGATACGTATCTCTTCTTTTTGTATTTATTTTATTCATTTATTGCTTTAAGTAATCGGGTAATTTTTTTTTTTTTTTTTTACAAATAAGAAAATAAAAAAGATATCTTATATTGGCATTGAACAAATTTGTTTTTTTGACTTTTATTTTTTTTACACCTCTAAATGAAGAAGCCATGTTGTCTCTCCTTGTAAATATGAGGGACCCCCCTCCTTGTCCCCCCGCCTCCAACCCAAATCCCAAGATCAGCATGCAAAGCTTCCTCGATGCGACCCCTGAACTTTTTGTTTATTATCTGACATGAATTTGGTGGGAACTCCTCGAGAAGTCCTAACCTTACGTGGCCGCGCAGGTTTCACCTGGTGGTCCCGGCCCCCCCCTCCCGAGGTGGAATGCGGCCTTCAGACCGCTTGGCTCCTGACCCCTCGGATGCGATACGAGACCGATGCTGTGAACGTGACGCCTGACTGACACGCACGCGGAAGTCGACTCGCGCGCTTATCTCGTGTTGATTAGCTTTTGGTGGCTCCACGTCTGGATCCTCCAGCTGAGAGCTTGAGAGCTCCGTTGAGCTTTCAATTTGGGTCCTTCGTGGACCCCCGCTCATCGAAGCATGGTGTTCTGATGAATACCGCGTTCGTGGAATAAGAATTAAGCAAATTAATCTATCTATTTTCATCCATCTCAAGGGGGAGGCTATTTTAGTTTTATACCACCCTCTGCGGTCGACATCAAACTGCCCTCGGGCTCGCATTACGGACGTCGCAGCACACGTGGTTTCTGGGTTTAGTCATGTGACGTTCAATTACGTTGGCGCCCAAGTCAAAGGACGACTGACTTTCCAAGACCAGTTGACACGAACCCAACTTGGGTCAAAAAAAGGACTAACCTGCTATTTTTTTGGATTCTGAAGTTTTGCACGAAAGGACCCAATTTTCTGAGTTGATTAAGATAAAACGACCCAATTTTTTGAGTCGCTTTGTGCAAAAATAAGTGAGAAAGTTGGGTCAAATGAGCCGCACAAATGTCCTCGATACATTCTGCACTTCACTTTAAAATGGCAAAAATGTCGTGAGCCCACTTGAGCTCTTGGTGATTCATTTTCTTACAGGTAGGTTAAAAAAGAACTCACTTTGGCTCATGCTGAAAAATGTGACCGACCAACTTCCTGCGTTGGTTTTCAGCTTTTGACTCCAGTTATTTTTGACCAAACTCTTTGGAAAGTGACATGTACAAAATATTTGGGTGCATTGTTTTTGACTTCCGGCGACAATTTTAGCATCTAAATGGCACGTCTGTGCCATTGATCTGGGGAACAGAAAAGTCAGTTCATGGGTCCCTCACCCACTGAACTTTGTTTTCCGATGACACTTTACACATTCAAAACCAGAGAGTGTGGCTAAAATCACTGAACGGGCCGTTTGCCCTGTTTTCTCAATCACTGCATGACATCACAACAACAACAACAACAACAACGGTGGTGGTAGTAGTAGTAGTAGTAGTAGTAGTAGTAGTAGTAGTAGTAGTACAGCACATGGCAGGACATCAGCAGCATGTCAACTCTCTGCAGGCACACTGCACTAATCTGATTAGTCAGGTCACTGTTTGTGTGTGTGTGTGTGTGTGTGTGTGTGTGTGTGTGTGTGTGTGTGTGTGTGTGTGTGTGTGTGCAAGGACAGTGGCCAGGCTCAGACGTCTGCGTCTCTGTCTTGTGTCTCCCCACTATCGTGACATGTCTGTCTGATTCTCCAGAAAGGTCTGGGAGAAAAAAAAAAGCTATTTTGCTCAGGCACTTGTGGAAGGTCTCCTAAGTGGTAGAGAAATGGCAATGGTGGTTTTGTTGGGAAGCTCTTTTGAGCGCGCTCATGTCAGTGTCTGTCGGTGGGCTGTCATTCAAAGCCTTGGGGGCGGGGGAGGGGGCTGCCTGGGATATTTCATTTTGTGTTATGAACCAATGGGGCAGCTGGGAGTGAGCCCTGTCAACTCTGCCTAGCAGCAAGTGGGAGCTTGTGTCACATGGACAAAGAAAAAAAGCATATATTTGTACAGGTACATCCTAGCACTTCCTTCTACTACATACGACTAAAACAACATCCTACTAATACTTCTGCTACTACTGCGACCAGTGCCATATACTTAGCATATTGGTTTGTATTACAGTAGGCTGTAAAATTTGTGTCTGACATCACCTTACGGACACGACACGGAAAAGAAAGGAAAAGTCTGGAAAAGTCTGGAAAGTTGTCTCTGTTGTCCTCCTTTGGCTAGCTGAAACCGTGCAGCAAACAGCGCAGGCAGGCATCGCTTTCCAACCACAACGCCGACACGCCCTGGACCCAGTCTGGCGCTCTGCTCTGAATCCTCCAGACAGACCAAAGCCGACCAGACTGCTGCTGTCCGAAATAACATGGGGAAAATGACAGCTCGCCTCGAAAAGCATCTGCAACGGTTCCAACTTAAGCTGGACCGTCATTTAACTGAGCCAGAACATGCCAAGAGCTGCTTTGAATATGATGGTGGATGTCTGCTGAGCATTGCGGCTTGTTAGCGGATTGGCATAAAACGCAGCTCAAGGCCGGATATTGCCCGTTCTGTGTGCTTTCGCGCAACAACATGGCATCAAATAATTTGATGGGTTCAATTGCTTTCAACACAACAGGGGGAGAGAAGAGTGAGTGGTGGGTGTTACAACATGTTACTGATACTACTTTGGAAGTAGGGAACTTCGCAGGTCGACTTCTGTACCATGTTTTGTTCTCAAATTTTGTGGCTTTTCTGCCTTTCTGGTATTTTTCCATAAGAAAGGTTCTGTCAGACCCAAATTAAAATGACTAAAACTGGTACTTCAACTTAAATGGTAAATAGCTGTATATGTCAGCATTTTCTAGCCGCTGTAACAGTAGTAGTAAGAGGGCAGAAAAATATGTGCGTGGTCACACAGTTCAGCACACAAAATGTAAATGAGTTCAACCAAACAACAAACCAATCAACAATAATATTAACTTAGAACTAATCAGTTAAGTGATTAATCATAATACACAATGAAATATACATTCGATATAGGAATATAGTAATAGTTTTATATTATTTAATCAATCATTAATAATACAAATTAGTGTGGGAAAAAATCTATTTTAAAAATGTATTTGAATGTAATCAATTTTGTATTGTATTAATTGATCAAGTCAGTAGAAGAATATTTTTTCGTTGTAAAAATATATTTTTTAAAACATAGCAATTTAATAACGATTACTTTTTGGATTCAACCCTTATGGGTAATTTAATATTCAGAATTTGGACTTTCAAGCGTTTTGTCTTCGAAATCTTCAAATTAAGACCTTGTAGTCAAGCTAACAATTCTATTTCCTGTCCACTCACGTTAGTTTCGTAACTGCTCAGCTATCAAAATAAAGCAGAGCTGATTAAATAAACCGAAGTTTTACAATCTGCTCCGATATGTCTTTTATTTTGGTAACGAATCGGAACAATCTTATTTAACGCCGTCGACCTTGATAATCAGTATTACCATTGGTCGGTCCTCGAGTCTCGCGGCGTTCAGACCAAATTGAGTCCGCTCGGACATAGCAGCTTTCGGCGCGTCTCTTGGCGAACCCCAGCCGTCATGGATCCTCCTCGGGCTTGCGTCCAGCGGTCCGCCGGATAAAACAACTTTATCGGACCGCCGTGTCATGGGACTACTGTTCGCCCGGTGCGCTCGGCCCGGCGGATCCGCTTCTTGATGGAAAGCATGTCACCGCAACAGCAGGGTGCCGCCGTGGGCCGGAGCGACTCCGACTCTGTGGCCGGGAACAACGCGCCTCTCCCGGATAATAAAAAGGTAGACAGACGGTCCTCCTCATGGTTCTCTCTCGCTCCCTTTTTTTTCCTGCCACATCGTGCCTTCCGATGTGCGTATTTTACGCACACGGCAAACCAATTAAGGACACCGAGAGGCTTTTTCTCAACATTTAAATAGCCTAATGGGATCTTTTTGTCATCAAATATCGTGCATCAAAATGTTGCATTTGAGGGGGGAAATTACCACGTTAATTCCTGACCAACTGTGAATTTTTGACAATTTAGTTTTTTTCATTTGTCTCAAAAAATCGTGTTCAACTATTGCACAAATATTGTACTTTTGCATGCAAATATAGTTATTATATATATATATATATACGTTGTGGAGTAGTTTTAATCGTAATATTTTACAATTCTCTGGGGAACTACTACTTTCCTGGGCAAATTTGTTGGAGTTGTGACATACAGTGTTTTACTAACAAACGTCTAGCATTATAGTGCAAAAATATGTGTATTCTAATCATAATCATCGTCATAATCATGCATAGTCATTAGGATGCGTTCGCCACACGGGAAGCACACGCACAAAACAATAGATGTATTAATTAAACGGTGGATTAAGCAATTATGCTTAAAAATTGGCCACAATGATTGAATCCGCATGGCCTAATATGACATTGACACACGCATGCACACACAAAGTGCAGCGATGTGTCAACAGTCCTGTTAGACAGTGCCGCAAGTGGCACTTGTCGGAACTGCAGTTGAAATGATTGGAGGGAAAAACAAGGTCAAGTTAATTTATTCATTGGGGTTCTAACTTTAGTGTATTTGCACCGTTTAGTCATGTATACAAAATGTCAAATGTTATTTTAAGTAAATATCTCTGTCTCTTATGAAAAAAATGTCTAAATCTACAATAAAGCAAAACTACTTCCGCTTTGAATGCTGTTTTGACTTAAAAGGCAATTGATGGATCAGAGCCAAACAAAAAAAAAATGTTATTCACGAAATGAGGTTACTGGCATAAAAACAAAATCTCAACTCCTCTTGAACTTGGTCAAAATATTGTACTTGAGTGAGCAAATGTATTGTTTGAAAGAACCATGATACCATCCTGTTGAAGCACCATCTGAGGCATTTTCACTGGCTTTGTGTGATCAAAAAAACGGTTTTAATGGCTAACTGTTGCTATTTTCCTGGCGGAATGTGTCACATTTGTCACAGTATGTATTGTTTTTGTATTTTTGTGCCAAACAAACAACTTTTTATGCTCGACTTGCATTTGCATTATTGTGTCCAAATATTGCACTTTTTTGGCCTTACATACAACATACAAACAAAATCATGCCATCATTTAGTGGGACATCGCTGAGTAAGCGCGTGTTTTTCCTATTTGACGCGTGGTTTTCCTATTTGACGCA
>NW_017804875.1:768745-772473 GCF_001891065.2 Hippocampus comes
AGCCAATCATCTCACCACCCTACCTCCTTCAATTCCGAAAACCATAATCCTTACCCCACCATCACCTTATCTCCCTCATCCATTCCTTCCTTACCTCGATCCCGCGCAGCCACCTTACCTCCATCCTTTTACTACCTCCTTACCTTCCCTACCTCCGACATCCTCAACTTTTAAGCTCTCTTGCCCCTAAACCGTATATCCTCAAAACCTCCCAAAAACTCTACTCCCTTACCATGGTCCTTGTATGACCTTCTTTCTTACCTAACTACTTCCTCAAACCCTACATCATGACCTCACAGTCATCCGACTTCACTGCTCCATTCCCTCAATGCCCCGTCGAGTAATACCTCATTACCTCCCAAATATTTTTCCTCAATATTCCCCTGACACCACACTGTCCCCTCGCTTCACTACTTTCTAACCACTTTTCCCTCGCGACCTCCTTACTTAACATCCAATATTCTTACCGCACGACTTCCATCCCTCACTCCACTCCATCTTACTCCCTTGCTTCTTACCTGTGACCCTCTCTACCTCTCCCTCTCCCACTTTACCTTCCCAACTTCCCCTTTTCCTCCTTCCCTCCTGCGCTCCTAACCTTTTAACCCACTTGCTTTCACTCCCCACTTTCCGCCCCGGTCTCTTTTTGGCCGTTACCTCGTCTTTTCCCCTTTTCCTCCCTCTTGAACTCTTCTAACCTCCCCAACTCTTGGCTAGGCCTCCCTCTGCTAAACGTGTAATTATTTTCCGGCCAATTAAATCCATATGAAGCCCGGCGGGGATCAAAGCCCAGCGCGAGGGCTCCCCACCCAGACCGGTGCACCAAAATAGAAACTTAAAGAGCACGTCCGTATTTAACACGCACGCATGCGTGCGCACGCACGCACGCGCGCGCCTGCACACATGCACACACACATGCACAGTGTGCAGACACAGCAGGACCTTTGTGGTCGGTTCCAGTCCGAGCTGACCCCTCGGCTATAATTGTCTTTATTACACGGTGGCTGAACTGAACGTGGGCCAACTCGGAGGAATGTTTGACAAAACGGCCGCCGTGCATTGACGTACATGGGCCGCGTTTGGAAGGTCCTCCTCTGTAATCGCGGCGATGGCTGAAATGTACTTTTGGGTGAACATGCCTGTTCGTAAATGGCGCACAATCATTGATTAGCGTGGGGTTGTTTTCAGGCTTCACACATGCTTGGTTTTTCTCAGTCTTTATAACCACCTGTGCGCTCTGATTGGTCAATTTAAATGTCTCTTGGAGAAACCTCTTTGCAGACATTTTCTATGTCAACAAAAGCTATCAAACACACAAATGAGAAATACATATTTGGGGGAAATAGTTCAACGGTATCCAAACAAGTTCCTTGTGGAACTCCTCAGAAGTTAACACCTCAAATTTGTGTGTGCTTTACATTTACATGCCAACCATAATATCACAGGCAATGCATCTATTTTATAGGTGCCTTTCTGTGCCCGAAAGACACCGTCCAAATCATTTAAAAAAAAAAATGGATGAAAGAAATATTAAAAATGTGAATATTTAGAAATTAAATACACGAAATAGCAGCTACAGCGATAGAAGTGAAGTATTAGGAATATTCAGTGATTTTTGTATTAAAGATTAATTGTAATGTGCTAATGAATGACAAAATAATTGATAAAAATATCAACTACAATGATTTTTGTGAATGAATAAATATATAAATATGTAATTATAGTCAACTATTTTTCTCTAATAATAAAATGGAGCTATGAATGAATACATGTATTACAGAAAATTTATTTCACCCAATTTTAATAGTACGTGGGCCATATATGGTTGCCTGCAGGCGCTTTCACTATTGCAGTATAATAAGCATATATGAAAGCATAAAGAAAAAAAAGAAGATAACACGCTATCACTTCCTCCACTGCAGGTCTCCCTCTCACTTCAAAGAGAAGGCACGGGTGCGCGCCTGCGAGATGTGGATGGCGGGCTGCGTGGAGGAGGTGTGCGAGGGCAGCACCAGCCCGGAGAGAAGCTTCGTCCTGGGATGGCCCACCTGCAACAGCGTGGCCACCTTCAGGTACACATCAGATCACTGTGCTACTGTGATCGGCATTCTCTTCATTTCGATTGTGCACGGTGGCCGAGCACAGATTTGTCAAGTGCACACCGACCGTGAGCCGCCGAAAGATCGGCCGGCGAACGGCCGGCGATGTGAGGAACGTGTGGTTGACCATACTTTTTGACTTTTGGAATCCTTTTTAGTCGTCGTGTTTATTTCTGTTGCACAAGGTGGCTGTAAAGTACATTACATAGCTTGAAGATGGAAACCTCAGAATATATATAAACACAGTGTACAGCCTTTCAAGGGCGGTGCACCATTCCTAACGCTCCTCAGCTAAACCGCACTGTGACAGGCTAACATCAGGCACGCACGCATGCATGTACGTATACAAACACATGCGCACACACACACACACACACACACACACACACACACACACACACACACGCAGCAGTGTGTTGACACAATTTACACCCTCTGGCCTCATCGCAGGCAGCCATGACGTGACGTAATAATTTCACATTCCCCCTCAGCGGGAATCCGCTTGTAGTTTCAGCACCACGGGAATCGACTGTTGCATAACCCAATCGCATCTTTTTCCAGAGAAGCTCCCTCTCGTCGTCAATACTCGCGTGAATGTAACGTGCGCGGATTTTTATTTATTTATTTTTTTCCCGACTCTCCTCCGCAGCTCCGAGGAGCAAAAGGAGAAGTGGCTGGCGCTCATCAAAAGGTAAAGCAGAATTGCATGTTCAATTGTATAAGGTAAATGTATACAATGAATAGAATTCTGATCCTTGATTAATTAAAATCTTTTTTTTTTGCTCTCAACAATATGAATTACAGGTAGAACATTTGACACGCTGTCCTTCAGTATTTGTTTAACTTTAAAATAGAGGGAAAAATCAGGAAAAAAAAAATCATTTTTTTAAAATGATTTTTTGTAGGGGTTAGTTGTCTTTGTCTTCAGTTTTAATTTGTTAATGTGTTCAAATAAACAATAAGGCAAAAAAACAATTATTTGAAAGAGCAAGATTCGGCTTCTTAAATCAGCTGGCTGATAAATAGTTGTTATTTTTTGTACTTATTTTTTATGAAATCATTTTCTTTTTAAATGTTCTTATTTATATATTTTGGTTCTCTTTACGAGTTCTATTTTATTTGTTTTTAAAGAATGTATTTTATCTATTTGTTAATTTAATTTATAATTATTTTGTGTTATTTACGTTTGTTTTCATGAGTTTAATACATTTTTATACTTAATCTATTTTACTCTTTGTTCTTATTCATTTTTTGTATTTATTTTAGTTAATTTTGATTTGTTACTATTGAGTTGTTACTCATTTATTTAAAAAAAAAAGTCAAAGCAATCATGGATGTTGATGACAAGAATAACTCTTTGATTTCTCTGTCTTTGTCTTTGCTTGTCAGTCGCATCGACGAGGGAAAAGAGAGGGATGACCCAAAGACGGTTCCGCTCAAGATATTTGCCAAGGATATCGGAAACTGCGCTTATGTAAGATTCTTCGTCTTATGATTAAAATAATTGTGAGGAGGAATTTGGCGGTTATATAAAAGAGCGCAAATGTGTGTGTGTGTGTGTGTGTGTGTGTGTGTGTGTGTGTGTGTGTGTGTGTGTGTGTGTGTGTGTGTGTGTGTGTGTGGGTGTGT
>NW_017804875.1:772756-781545 GCF_001891065.2 Hippocampus comes
ACATGTGTGTGTGTGTGTGTGTGTGTGTGTGTGTGTGTGTGTGTGTGTGTGTGTGTGTGTGTGTGTGTGTGTTTAGGCCAAAACGTTGGCGGTCAATAACACAGACAACACCAACGAAGTCATCAGCATGGCACTCATGCAGTTCGGGATAGCCGTGAGTACTGCTTCCAAACCCAGTTTTGAAGCCTTCACTTGAAACCCTTACCCTGACTTGAAACTTGAACTCGAAAGTCAAAAGTCGACTTTGAAAGTACTGCCCGAAACCCTCATTTGAAAGCTGAACTTGAAACCCGAAGCTTGGCTTGAGACACTCGCCAAGGTTTGAAACAAACTCTTAACTTGAAACCCCGACCACTGTTTTGAGACCCTGATTTGAAACCCTAACGTAAAACCCTCATTTGCAAACTTAAGACAGACTTAAAACTCGAACTTGAAACCTTAGCCTTTGTTTGAAACCCCAACCCACTCTTAAGACCTTAATTAGAAACCATAACCCCTGGCCTGAAAAACAAACATTAGTTTGAACCCAAACCCTGACTTGAGATTTGAAACCCTAACCCTGGTTTGAAACTCTACTTTGAATCCATTAAACCAAAAATGTGAAGTGCTAGCAGTGGCTTGAAACCTTAATTTGAAACCCTCAACCTGGCTCAAAAGCTTAACTTCAAACTCTAACCCTAACTGTCTTAAAACCCTGATTTGAAAAACAAACTCAATTTTGAGACCCCAAATTTACTTGAAACCCAAACATGTGTCTGAAGTCCTACCCAGAAATCAGACCATCATTTGAAAACCCTAAGCCTGTCTTGAGTAGCTAACTTGAAACCTTAAACCTGTCTTCAGACCCTGCATTTTTGTTCTATAGGGTCACGTGAAGGATCACCGATTGTGGGTGAGTTCCAGTAAGGATGAGCCTCCGTACCCTCTGATAGGTGAGGACCACTACCGCTTATTAAATGCCTGACTTTGATTTTCTTCTCACTTTGAAGGCATTCATGTCCTCGCATCAACTTGTTCATCTGGGAGCTCAGAGTGTCCCTATTGTTTTATGACATTTCCGGGACATTTTGTCCTCTTCAGCTTTGTTGTGTCTTTCCAAAACATCCCCGCTCCAGTCGTTAAGTGTGCGGTATTGAATTTTTCAAAATCCTTCCCCCGTCCAGGCCACGAATTCCCCTTCAGCATCAAGATGAGTCATGTTCGAGATGGCGGGAGTGGTCGCGGAGATCCGAGCAGTCCCTGCGAGTGTCCCGAGGTTCAGCTATTGGACCGATGTCTGCCTCCAGACACGCAGTGTCACTTCATACTCAGACCCAGCAAAGTCACGCACAGCACGGACGCCCTCGCTGGTGAGCAATAAAAACACCGCAGCATCATTGCCGTTGTTTTAATACACATACCGTGGTATTTTTTTTTCCCGTAACTACGAACACTTGGATCACAAACTATCTTTCACCATTTAAACGAATGGAAATGTCATTAATCCGTTCCCCCAAAAAAAGAAAACTTGCAATGTGTTTTTAATGAGGAAAAATGGCACTCTAGGATGTTATAAAATTGTAAAGTAATGACATAATACAGAGACGAAATTCATACACACACACACACACACACACACACACACACACACACACTGTATATGAATCTCAAGGCACCAATGTACTTCCCTACCTCACAACCTCCTTACCACATCCTTGACTACCTCCTGACCTCTGTAAACTACAGAACTTTTCTTTATTTTTTTAACTACTCAAAGTGTTAGCGAAATATCTGAGACAAAAACAAGCTCATGAACTTGAAGGTTTTTGGAGAAGACTGCGGGGATATCGCGACCGCCTTTGCGGGGGACTCAACAAGAGAGAAGAGACAACTAATGTGTGCTTCGGGTTACCTCACTGCCAGAATGTTCTCCCTCTGACTTTAACCCCCAGAGGGAAAAAAAAGTCACTGACAAAGAATGTGGGAAAAGGAAGATGGCAACGTGAGCCGAGATAACACGCTTGAAGGTCAGCGTCCAGGCGGGAAAAAGCAACAGCCGGCAGCGGCGAGTAAGCGATAGGACGGGAAATGGGACACGACGCGGGAAAGACAAAAAGGATGGACGCTGACGGCAGGGAAACACACTCACAAAAACAAAAAAAAAGAGTGAGGGCCAGAAAAGAGAATAACAACACCTTGGGTTTTGGGGGTTTATAATCAGGTTTCAGCTCAAGTTAGTGCTGCATGACAAGGGTTACGGTTTGAAAGGATGATTTTGAGGTTTTTGAATGCGTCTTTTAGCTGATGACTCACATGTGACTCCGGACATTCCAAAGAGTTCTCAGAATGCTGAAATCAAAAAGTCAGTGTGTGTCATACATGCTAGCTGTGTGGTTACTCAAACTGCAAAACATGCAAACATATACCTTACCACACAAAACACAGGTGGACGTTGTGAACGTGAACAAGGACCACGCTGTGAAAACACACACATACACACACATACAAACACACGTCTACGCAAATGCCCTTTACATAAATTGCAGCCATGAGTCATCAATGGCTCTCTGTCTGTCGTCAATACAGCACTTCATTCAATTGCTATGCTAAACTGTGCTATGCTAGGCTAGGTGCTAGCACACAAGACTATTCACCTTTATTGTGCACTACTTTGAAACTTACATTACGGACACGGTGGACATGACAATGCTTGGCAGTGCGAACTGAAAGCAAATGAAGGTTTCAAAGTACAGTTTCAAGACACAGTTAGGGTTTCGAATTGGGGTTTCACAATAGCATTGGACTTTCAGGAATTGGCATTCAAACTTTGTGTTATGTTTTATAGGAGTCAGGTTTTGAAGCAACAATTTCTGCTTTGAAACTTAGGGTTTTGAACCAACGTCAGGGTTTCAAGATTGTTATGGTTTTAAAACAAAGTTAGGGTTCTGAATTACTTTGCGAGCCTGTTTGCAAGCCTGGATTAGGGTTTCAGACAAGGGTAATGGTTACCCAGTAGGTTTTGAAGTATCGATTCTGGTTTTGAGCGTGAGTGTGGTAAATTAAGGTTGTCCTGACATCAACTCGTTCCTTTGCACAGACACCGCCCAGCCAAAGTCATTCAAGCGTAAGCGCTCTCTGATCAACTGGCCCTTCTGGAGGGGCTCCAGCAACCAGCTGGATGCAGCCTCCCCACTGAGCCCTACCTCGCCCGGCCCCACCCCGGGGCACCTCTTTGGGCGGCCGCTTGCCTCCGTCTGCTCGGCGGACAGTGGCCTTCCCAAACCAGTCATGGTGAGCGCAGTGCGGTCAACAAAATGGAAATGCTAACAGCATATAAACAGTCTGCTTGTTATCCACACAATTAAATCGGGAATATTGTGCATTTAAATGAACAACAGCTATACACCTGCAGCCTTCCCAGATCGGTTGTCTGCCATAATGCTAAAAGTCGGTACGCTAACGCACAGTAAACTAGCAACCAGTGTAGATAAAGTGCTAAAGCAGATTAGTCGTCAGGTACTATTTGGAATAAAATGAAATCACGGTACAATCATGTTAGCTAAAAGTGCGAACCTGACGCTAGGCTGACAACATGTTAATAGCAAACAATGGTCTTGGTTCAGGACATGCTAGTGTTCCTGTACGTGGAGGGCCCGTTCACCCGTGGCGTGTTCCGGCGCTCGGCGGGGGCTAAGGCATGCCGGGAGCTACGTGAGCGACTAGACGCCGGGACAGACGATGGCGAGATTGCGCGCCAGTCCGTGTTTGTCGTCGCCGCCGTCCTCAAGGTAACCACACATACAAAAACACAGCCTAATTTTGTTTTAGTAGCATTTCCTGGTGTGAAGTTTTTATAATTCCTGTTGAGCATCACTGTCCACCATACAAAATATAAATCATCCCCAAAAAATCAAAATACATAACTAGAAATGTTTTTTTGTTTTTCATGGCAGGACTTCCTTCGCAGCATCCCAGGCAGTCTGCTTTGCTCAGACCTTTACGACCAGTGGACTGCGGCCATGGAGAGTGAGGGAAGTGATGATGTGACCGACAAAGTTCACAGGTAGCAAAGTTAGCCAGGAGCTAGTTGGGTTTCCCGCTTGCTCAACAGAAATGACATTTACTGGCCATTTTGTAGATTACTCCGTCTGCTGCCTCCTGAGAATTTTCTGCTGCTGCGCCACGTGGCCGCTGTGCTGTACCGCATTCAAAGCTTCGCCCACGACAACCAGATGAATGCCTTCAATCTGTCCGTCTGCATTGCTCCCAGTATGCTTTGGGCCACCACACCTGGAACCCCCGAGATGGAAGGGGAGGGTGCCAAGAAGGTGAGTGAACCGACTCGGTTGGTATTCAAGGAGGCTAAATGCTAAGCTAATATTGTTTGTGACACACTCATATTGCTTCTTACTGGACTTTGACAGAGCACATTGGCACCTAGCATTTGATCATCGCAATTAGCCTGACATACTAACAGAAGCCATCAACATCATCAAAAATGGAGTCTTACCAAATGACATCAAGACTAGCAACAACACAGCAGCTTCCTTCTTTCACAAGGCTAATCTGTTAGCATCTGAGGAGGCTAAAAGTTAAGACAGCACTTACAATTTCACATTACATGACCCCAATGCTTATGGCATGCTATCATGCATTAGCATCGAGCATTGACAATGCATTAGCATCCAGCATCAACAACAATACACCTTAAAATGAATGATTTGGCATTATCTGGTAGCAGTTGAGGATGCCAGAAGCTTAGCTAAAATGCTAACACCAACAACGGAGTTCAAATTACTTCAAGCATTGCAACAACACAGCAGCTAAATTCCTTGAAAAGGGTAAAAATAACATTTGATGAGGCTAAAAGCTATGATAGCACTAAACAACATTGTTTCTTAAAGTGCAAATTCAAAATATCATGGAATGCTAAGGCACTAACATTAGCACTCAGTGTCAACAAGTCTCTTACGACAGTATGTTATGGAATTACATTAGTTTGCTTTTCCAGCGTATGCTGGTGTCTGTGGACAGCCATCTAAGAAGATGGAAAAAAAAGTGATGTGTCAGCAAAAATAACCTCAGCAACCACAAATATCTCTTTGGCAAACACTCTGCTTTCAACATTTCCCCTCACGGGGTCTGAGTCTTTAGCCAAGTCTGACTGAGGCGCACCTCCACCGAGGTCTGTGGACGGGAGTCACATGACCATACTGTTGTCTCCAATTAACTTTTAACAGCTTCAAACACTAAAAGAGTAGCTCTGCAAAAGGCCAAAGAAATGTGTTGTTGCTACGCTTCATTTCATTTGATGCTCTGTGCGTTGCTAATCCCAGAACAGGAGACAGTTTGCAATATTATAGGGGAGGGTGTGAAATGGGAAATCTTATGGCTTTGTTTAATTCTACGACATTTTTGTCGTTCACGACGGTTGCACTGTCAGACTACCAGATAATAAAAAGAACTTGAGATACCAAATTTGTTTAATGACACCCATTTGCTAATTAGCTACTATTTTTGCAGCTAGCATGAGTAGCATGAGTTGAAATGCTACGCACGCTTTACAATATTTCCTCCTTTTCGAGTTACTTTTTAAATAGTGTACACCACATTGTGATTGCGTGCGCCACGTCCAGTCTCTCATCACAAGTAGGAGGGCACTGTCTTCTTATTGCTCAATGACAAAGACCGTCTTCCTATTGCTCAATGCCGAAGAACCAATCAACGGAAGACGTAGGACGTGTCACACTCCGCGGCAAGACGAACAAAAATTCTGACCTGCCAGACTTTCGCATCCCGCACGCTTACCGACCAGTTGTTGAGTATGTCAGACAACACGGACCACAAGACAACTCAAAATTGGCTATGAGACACTACGTTTGTCGGCTCAAAATCGGTCTACATTTGTGTAGTCCATTGGCTTTAAGCAGCATATTGCCGCAAATGCTGCGTTTCGTAGCTGTTTAAAAAGACCACGTAGGAGGATGTTACGGCTTCATCTTTTTCTGTTGTTTTTTTAATAACACTAAGGAGAAGAGGAGGATTAGGAGGATGACATGATGATGATATACACTCCACACTGCCAGCATATTGGAACCACATTTGCAAAGAACTCAGTGGACTGCATCCAAAACCACATTTGGGAATGTGGATTCCTGGATCTCGCTGCTTCTAATCCAAAACGTTTGTTTTTTTTTTCCCTTTGTTAAAAAAAATATAAAAAAACGGACATAAAGGTGACATCAGAACGCAGGCTGGCTGTTTACGCGCAGCAGCAAACAGCATCCAGACACACTAAGCCGCAACATCTGGACTCAAACAAACAGAAAGCGCCTTGCGTTTCCATGGCGTCAGCGAGGCGAACTTGCTTGTGTAAACATACGCTAGCCTCTTCCTCTCTACTTATACTTGGAAGACATTCTAGTTGCTTGCTTTCAACGTACTCATTTTCATATTATGCTTCCCTTCGGTGGGCCATTATTTAGTATACTCATTATAATACCTCAAGGGGGAAAGAGGGAAATTCAACTCTCAGTCTGCTACGACTGTGAAGAAGTGTCTGTTTTTTTTTTAACCACAGTGCTGCAAATTGTGAGTTGCATAATTGACATTAATAGCTGTTGTGACAAAGTATATTCTGTTCAACAACAAATTCTATTTAAATTCAGTATTCATGGAAAATAGTAGTCAGCAAATACTAGAGCATGTACAGTGTATGGCTTTTTCCACATTTCATTTGTTACCTCAAAATACTACACTAAGAAAAAAAAAAGATTTCTTAAAAAGTGAAGAAAAAAAAAACCCCGAAGAAATGCAATTGGCCCCATTCAGCCACATCCATGGAGGTTGCCTCGGTTCCCGGATCTTAAATTTCAGAATGATGAGTGCAACTGTAGTCACATGAACATCAAGCTGTTTGGCTCGTTTTATTTCCTTTACCTTTAATCTACTTGTCCACAATTTTCTTGCTAATCTCCGTTTCCTGTGGTCCGTGTTTAGTGTGGTGCACACCACATCACTAAACGGCACAGAGACGACTTATTTCATAGGGTTTTCAGTAATTACCTCGAACCACAATTCAAAAGCAATGTCTGATTTTCAAGGCTACCAACATGGTTCTCCACGTGTAACTGACTGAGGTCGATTCAGTTGATTTGATTAGATTTAGCAAGGCACACACCTATCTATATGACGTCCCACAGTGTTTGTAAGGACAATATGGGATGTTTTCTGTTAAAGTTTGAGGCTAAGATGAATGTATTCCATTTTGGAACAAGGCTGTAAAAAGCCGTAGAAAAAGTAAAGCACTGCGAATACTTTCCGGATGCACTAACTACCACAACTACTGTCCAATTTATGTCAAGGAAGAATTTGGTGAAAATAAAAACATGGAAACCGGGCAAAGTGAAAAAAAATTGCAATTTTAGCCCAGATTATCTGCCAAAATGATGAGGTATGATGGGGGTGGGATCAGGGGGTGGGGGGGTGTTTACAGGGTCTGCTCGGAATTTGAGCGTAGGCGTTGAAAAGGTGGAAATTGTCAGAATGAAAATATGTGAGAAAACGTTTGGACAGCTGTGCCGATATCGAAGGGGGGTGGGGGGGAGTTATTTAGGTCAGGAATTCCTCCAATAAACACGCCTCATGTGAGCAAACACTCCACTAGTGTTGTCTGATGACTGCAACGTGTTTGTAGAGGAAGAAAACAGAATCTTTCATGCAATCATACTGCAAAATTGGCATGCAACAGCTAAAACTTACAGCATTTATCTGTGACAAAAGAAGCTGGCAAATGTCACAACACAGCATCCCGTACAAAATCGACAAACGACTTGGCGAACACAACTGGGGCCGATTTCATTCAGAGATTTTGCTAATTTGGGTCATGACAGAAAATCCGCCACTTCTGCCGCCTTTCACACAGAGCCCAGCCAAGGAAGGTGAACCTCTTTCATGCAGCAATCCCACACAATTAGCACATCAAAGAGCAAGAATTTTCACAGAGAACTTCAGCTCTCACACTGCAATACAACAAAAATATTATTTTTACACAGCGGTACCACTAAATCGACATTTAACTGATGGTCCCGCACTTTGTTGGCCTTTCACACAAAACCGAGCGAAGGCAAAGTATTTTATTCTGTGTCCTACACGTGACAACAGCTGCCCGTATTCTTTATCATAGTTTTTACTCAATTTAAAAAAATAATAATCATCAAAATGTTTGTGAAAAGTTTGACACCGTTTTTCCCGCCTTAGGTGTGCGAGTTGGTGCGCTTCCTCATCGAGAACTGCGCCGCCATGCTGGGCGATGACGTCACCTCCTTGTTTTCCGCATTCAGCCCGCAGGGCGGCAGCAGCGAGCACGGCTCTGGTGAGAGAACGAATGTTTGTTTTGGTCCGACACAAATATGGAACGAAATCTTGTCGTCGAACGCTTCAAATGTGCACAGATTAAAAACACGAAAAGAATCTTAACTCCAAACGATAAAGCAATATTGGAACCGTAAGGTTAATTCCTTTGTTTTTGTTGTACGCTGAAGACATTTGGATTTCACATTTGTAAGGGATTGGATGTGCTGTCTGTACATTGATACATTGTGCGTGGCCGCTCCTTCCAGATGCGTCGTCATTCCAAATGAACGACTCGTCCTACGACAGCCTGGAGAACGAGCTGAACGACGAGCCCGAGTCGCCGTGCCAGGACCAGCTGCCACTGCGCGATAAACGCGACAAGCCGGACAGCCGCAGCTGCGACTCTGTTCTCACGCTCAGTGACTGCGAACCCGACGCCGAGGGCCACGGCGCCG
>NW_017804875.1:781570-813552 GCF_001891065.2 Hippocampus comes
CAACCCCGCGCCCGCCACACCAACGGCGCATCCTTGCAGGGCGCCGGCCGGAGGCTGAGGCGGAGTTCGGAGCCCGCCTTGGCCGCACTCGCCGGGGGACGCCTCCCGCTGCGCAAGGCCAGCTATGATGCCGCCATGGAGGGCGAGGAAGAAGAGGATGAGTTCCTGGAGAAGGAGCTGAACGGGCTCCACCTGAACTCGGAGCGGGACCAGAATGGTGGGCGGCGGAAGAGCAAGCACGCGCCCCCGCCTCCGCTGCGTCTAGACGCCAGCTGCTCCAGCCTCTCCTCGCCAGCCACATCCCCAACTGGTTCCTCGCTCAGCTCCTTAGATTCCGCTTTCTCGCAGTACTCTACCGATTACGGCGCCGTCCCGACAGGGGACGCCCCCCTCCGGTCCCCACGCTGCTCCCCGCCACAGAAGGATCCCCGGCCCGGCCACGGCGCCCACCCCAATATGTGGCTGAAGAAGGACCGCCGCCTGTCCCTGAAGCAGCCGCAAAACGGACATGCAAGTGAGGACTCGCCGCCACCTGCCGGGACCCAAACCGGGACGCCCAACCGGCGGTCCAGTAGTCCTCCATCCTACCAGCAGGCGCTCCTTCAACTACAGCACACGTCACCCTTCTACAAGGGGGCGGACAAAGCCCTGACGGTGCGAGAGTTTCGGCTCCTCCACAACACGTCCCTCGCTGGCCCAGACGCTGCCCAGCCCCCAATGGGCGTCTTCTATGGACAAAGTGCCACCACTCTCATACTAAAACGCCAGAACTCCCAGTCTCTGACGCCTCCCGTCCAGAGCCGGACTCTCCCCCGCCGCCGGTCTGAGCCCACCTGCCACCCCTCCAAAACGGCAACCCTGGACAGGCCCCGGCCCCGGCTGAGGGTGTCGGATGTGGAGCCCCTGTCGCCCTCTGCCGACCGCACCGTGAAGGACTACTTTTCCGCCACGGGGGACGCGGCGGGTTGCGCGCGGCGAAGCCAGGAAGTGGCGCTAGCCGTTGCCCAGGCCAAGAAGGAGTGGCGGAGTCGGCAGTGCAGTGAGCCGCGATTGGACGATTTCGACCAGCTCTTCTTCGCCGAAGAGTCGTACGTGTAACTACCAACTTTTGTACATACCCACTTTTTACCTGCTTTTTAGTAACACGTTGTCTACGCGGCACTAACGGTACCAGGGTGGGAGATTTCTTATATTTTTCAAAAGGTACACATGCACTTCCTGCTTACCGGCAAAATAAGATGTGGTTTTGGTTTTGTTGAAATGAATAAAGTAACAAAAAGAGGCAAAGTATGAGTAAAGAAGCAGGGATAGATGCACTTCCATGGTTCTATTTGCATTCCGGCAAAATAATTTTCATTGACATCCTGCCAAATTAAGAGCATGAGAGAGGCAGCCTTGCACTTTGGCTTATTTAAAAAAAAAAAAAAAAAAAAGAATTAAAAGACAAAAACACTTAGAGGGGCAAAAAGCGGCACCATCTTTGTAACATAGCAGATACGACATGCATTTACTTCCTGGGTGCATTTACATTCCCATCCCGCCAAATTGAGAGCATGAGCAAGGCAACCTGCACATTCTTTGGTCTTCAAATTTGATGACGTTAAATAAATTCATTGGAACATTTACTCTAAAGTTACAGCAGGTACAGATGCGCTACGTGGGTGCACTTCCTGATCACCGCCAAAATGAGAGTTGGTTTCATTCCAAAATGACAAAGATCTGCCATAAGTGTGAGGTAGCAGGTAAAGAGGCAACTCCCAGGTTCCATTAGCAGTCGGATAAAATTAAGAGCATTCACATTCACATCCCATCAAAATAAGAGCGTAAGAAAGGCAACTTGCACATTGGCCCATTAACAAATTTCAAAATAATGAAAAAAAATTCACTCCAAAGTGACAAAAGAGGCGCAATCTCGAGAAGGTAGCAGGTCCAGATGCACTTCCATCTGCTTTCACATCCCGCCAAATTAAGAGCATGAAACACATTGGATAAGACTACGTGTTTGGCCTGTGAGTTGAGGCGCACTTCTCGGGTGCCATTTGTAAGTGTATACCACAAAATAAGAGCATATAGTTGCCAAAAAATTCTCCGAAATGTCCCAGATTTGTCTTGTCACAGCATAAAATTATTTTTTTGAATTATTAAATCAAGCAGGCTGGTATGTATTTATGAGTAGAACTTCATGCCGATGCTTCTCAGTGAGTTCTTTTCTATGTCCTAATTCGGGCATTGAAACAACACTTCCTGGAGGAATTTTCCATTGTACCATCATGTATAAAGAATTAAATCTTCTTTTAAATTGTATGACTACCCCCCAACATCCCATATTGTAAAGTTATTCTTATTTATGATACAGAAATATATATATGATGAATATAAATGTGATCTTTGCTATGTAATAAAATCAAAGTGTATTTTTGTACATGTGCTGCTGCTGCTGTCGCCATAGAGACTATATTTGCTACATATTTCTATGTCTGTTGTGTACAGCAATTGAATAAAAATGCTCTCTTCCAAGAATCCACTGGATTTGGTGTCGCTCTACTATTCGTGTTTATTTTCGGATTCTAAGAGCAATATTTATACACGCTTGAGTTTTTGATGTCGCCACTCCAGCGGTCTCCATTTTTTAAAATGAGGAAATGGGCATTAAAGACAGCGTGACAGTTTCAAGTTTGGGGTTCAAGCCACGGTTAAGGTTTCGTTGTTGAACTTCAAATTGTTCGAACGCTCTGATTTCAGCCTCTCATCAGTAATTGTTCTTGCATTCCTCTTTGAAGTCTCATTTAAAAAAAAAAGACATTTGCAAACATCTGATTTTACTTTGGAAACAATGACCAAACCAGGAAATGAATCAGTTTCAAAGTAGGTGGCAAGTACATCAGTTCATCACGTGCGATCTTGCTTTATTCTCCTTCAGTTGCTTATTATCACTGAGCAATACCAAGCAAACCACAATTAGTGGTTATTAAATGGATGGAATAATGGGTAGAATAATGATTTCTAAAAATATTCTAGAGCGACAGTCCGAGTTTCAAGTCAGGGTTATGAGCTCTTTGTCGAGAGAATTTGTTTTTGTGCCATTTACACAGTGCGGCAAAATCAAAGCGCATCAAAAAAATGCAACCTAAGTGCATGTTAGAGGTCATCGTGCCTTCAGGCGCATTCATAACGACCCGGTTCAACAGGCGGGACGAAGCGTGACAGCAACAAATTGCGCTTGCCGCCAGATTCACAGCATCCTTGTCTCCTGACTTGACTATTTTGAACGTCCCCTTTGAACCGCGCTCAAATGTCTTCTGTCTAGTTTGCGAAACCACTGTGCCTCGGGCTAGCTGCAGCTTCTCAGCCACAAGTGCAGACGATGCGCATCACAGTGTTGCTTTTGTGCATGTGCAACCACTACTCAACGTACTGCGTGTGGTGGTGGAACTGCAGCTACACGCATCTTGGTCGATATCAGCTACGGACGGTTCGAGGTTGATCGACCCAAAACTGAGTCTTGGAATTGCCATGGCATGAGCCTTGTTTTAACAACAACAGCAACAACACCGAATAGTTGTTACTGAGAGGTATGTATTCTTTATCCTCTGCAATGAACGAATATCATTAGTGCAGCCACTTAGAGCTGTTTTAAAACTCCTCTTCAGTTGTGTCCCATTGACTGCATTCGACAAGCCCTCTGTGGCCAAGTCACGCACAGCAGAAGGAGCCGCAATGAATTAACCATAAAACTCAAAACTCTTGAATCCGTTGCACTTGACTTCATAATCAAATGAAAATCTGTTTTTATGTTATTAAAAAGTGATCGGGCCATTTGCAGAGGCCTTGTACCAGCTCACCAGCTCTGATGCTGCCTCTGAGGTCTTTGTGTGGAGTTGACGTCCATCATAATTCCAGCGCGTAGTTCAGATGGTTTGTTATGTAAGTTCCACAAGAATGTCTGCGGACAAGACCCGGCAGAGTCTCCTAATTACGGTGAAGCAGGCCCGTATTTGTGATTTAAATATGGCCTCTGACACCGAAGAGAAAATGGGAGCACATGGCAAATTCTACTTGTATTTGACTGACAGGCGTCGTTAAGCACATTGCACTGTCTGCCCTGCGTCGACTGTTCTGCCAATTCTGTTCGTTATCGCCAGAGAGTCTGCGGTTTTGTTGCTGTGGGTCAGAAGCTAACATTCAGGTCTGAAGTTTCAGTTTCAGGCCAGATTTAGATTTGAAATTAGGGTTCGGTTTTTAAATAAGGGTTTCAAGCCAGACTTCAATTTTCAAAACAGAGTTTTAAGGTAAACTTTGTGAACAAAACCTTTCTTTCGGACACAGATGATGATACGACAATGTTTCCGACTGCCGCAGTACAGCGCCAACTACTGCCGAGGAGGACTTAATGTCAGATTTTACTTTGCCTTCAGTGTCGGTGGGTGACATCGTCAGCCACCATAAGTACTCGAGCATACCTTAAAATATAGGCATTGGCCCAATACCTGTTAAGAGTTTCAGCTTACGGTGTTATATTAGGGTTTCAAGTCTATGTTGGGGTTTCAATCAGGGGTTTTAAAGAAGCATTTAGAGTTTTCAATTAGGGTTTCAAGCATGTGTTTTGGTTTCAGTAACAAGATGGAGAGTACAGAGCATCTAATCTGACTCACACAAACTTGACTTTTGACTATCTGCCTGGCAACAAAAACACTCATTTACCATGTACGGTGCACACATACATTACATGATATCATTGTTTTTGAAATTTAAAAAAAACATTGGTTATGAGAGCAGCCAGAAATGGCCATATCCAAGCCACGCCCACCTATCAGTCATCCAGCCACTGAAGGAATGTGACCTCTGCGAAGGTAAACACTCAGCTTTCGTTAGCTATGTATTGAATGTACGTTTTAAAGGCAAGTAAGGTAAACAATGGCAAAAAAAAAAAGATAAATAATAACTGAGTGTTCTCATTTCACAAGGCGCAGTACATATTTATATAACAGTCACACATTTACAGTCTAATAATTTATATTCATCAGTACAGTATTTAAGAAGCCATGGTTGGGGTTTCACATCAAGATATAGTTTTAAAGTTAGGGTTTCAAATAAGGGTTTCAAGATAAGGTTTGGGTTTCAAGTTAGTGTTTCAAGCAAAGTTTAGGGTTTCAGATGAAGAGGTGGTTTGGCCGGGTTTCAAATAAAGGTTAGGGTTTCAAATTGGGGCTTCAAGCAAGGGTTTGGTTTTTGAAATAAGGTTTCCAGCAAGATTTCAGGTTTTGAGCCCGATTTAGACTTTCAAACAAAGCTTAGAGATCATAAATTGGGTTAGGGTTTGGAATTAGGGCGTCATGGCAGAGTTAGGGATTCAAATTAAGATTGTATGCCTGCTTAGGGTATTAGAGTCAGGGTTTGAAATTAGGATTTCAAATCAGATAACGCTCTCTTAATTAAAAAAAAAAAAAAGAAAGCAAAGCAAAAAGGCTGTTTTTTGAGTTGAGTTTACGTTCATTTAGCATTTGATTTTGGAGAGATAACAGAACGTACTTATGATGTCTGATTCCCACTTTTAATCTTGCTTTGAGGTTGCTCAAGTGCGCCTTATGAAACATTATAATATGAAAGCAAAAAAAAAAAAAATAACGTTTCATGGCGCATTTCCAGGTCAAACCTCCTCCATAGGCAAACAACGAGCAAAACGATTGTGCGTAGTGACGTCATTAATCATGACAATGCGAACAATACACTCGTCTGCACACAAAAGTCACGATGGTTATTTTACATCATTTACATCATTACGTGTGATGTGAACGTTCAAATTAAGTTCATAGCCGAGTTCTGATGACAAATGAAGCGCAAGGTTATTTGCGCAGTGGTCCTTTACTGACACTGTGTGGAAAAAGTGGAAACGTGCAAGGATGCCTTTTGATGAGTCTCGGTTGCCTCGGCGACGACGCGTCGTGCAAACAAAGTGACCACACGGTGTCAGTGTTTGACAATGTTAAAATGAAGCTGAACGCTGAAGTACACAAAAGCCAGAAGAATATTTTAATGCCACGAGAACGCAATATGATACATTGTTCTTGCTCACAAAAAAGGTACTTCAGGAAACAAAAACGGTATATTTTACCTGATAAGGTTAAGCGTCCTTACTAAAAGTATGCATTGTATTTTGCTTTAAAAAGTTTTTAGGCAGCATTTGGCCATAAAACAATATGAAGCATTACAAAAAAATATTATATTTTACATATCCAGTTGCTATTTTACTATCAAAATTATAGTTTTTACTTTTAACAGGTTAGGCTGCCACGGAATAGTTATATTTTTTACGAAAACCCAATAGTTGCAGAATGCTTCATTCAGCTCTGAAAATCTTATGTTTTGCCACGACTACATAACATGTTCCCTCAAAGTTATTAGGCCACAAAAACAAGGACATAAAAAAATTGTAAATGTGTCATTTGTGAGATTTGTTGAGAGAGAGGCAACAATAGGCCACAAAAATGTCACAAATTGACAAAATGTAAATGTCATACCCGTGCACCAAAAATGATGCAAAAAAAAATTATACTTTGCCACAAAATGTTGAAATTGAGCCAGATACACATAGAAATGCCGGTTTTATGCATTAAAAGATTATACTTCATAACAAAGGGGATAACAACATTTATTTCGTTGAAAGGCTATTTTCACAACCAAGTTCAAGTCCAAACATGCAATATAAAATAAATAGTATAAAAGTTCAAGCAGTGACTTGAGGACTATTTTTTGTTCTTGTTTCTTCATAATGACAGATTCCTTTCATGGCTTCATTCATTTACGTCATTTGCATTGCATGTGTGCTTGATTTGACTATGGAAGATACGAATGAATAGACTCAGACAGGAAGATGTTGAGTCAAGAGCATGTGAGATGATTATTGTTACTGTTATTCATGCGCATGCGTGTCATGCAATGTATTTTTCACTTTTTTAATACGATTGATCCTCATAATGTTATGCGCTTATGACCTACTTTATGAGGTCATGCATTAAACATTTTTAATGACCTGGCTATTTTTAATCAGTCAGGCCCCAGTTATAACATTTTAAGAAACTGATATTTGACCGCAAATCAAGTCAAGTCATGTACAGCTTTATTGTCAAATGTGTTGCACATACAGCACAGATGAAATTTCTTCCCTCTCAAGACAACAATCGTGCAATCTTAACCACTTTCCTGCATACACTTTGTTGTCTGAAGCAGTTATAGATGAAAAAGGAGCGAATCAAAGTGTCCTTTTCACTAATGGATCAAAGGCGTCATGGTGCAATGTGCACACGTCTGCTATAAGCTAAGCTTGAAAGCAACAAGAAGCTGTAACAAATGAAGGCGCAACACATGTCGACAGACAATATGAGAATTCATATCAAGGCCCAAAATAAGCAGTTTCACGTCGCAGTTTGTGTGTCCAAATATTGCACGTCATTAACACACATTGAAGAGCAAAACACAGAATTATAGATTTTTACGATTTTCCTATTATGGAAACGGTCTCAAAAAGCTTCACTGGGGTGCAGGTGCACGTTAGAGTCACGCAACATCCTTATGTAACCTACATGTGGGAAGTAGGACGTGGAAGCAATTGGTCAGGATGGCGCTCTGTTGGACCACCAAGACGTTACATACTGGGCCAGTACAAATTTCATAAATAAAATCAACACAATCTTGTTTTTAAGGGGGAGTGCACCTCAAAAATTTCCTGACAATAATATGTTCTTTGTGCCTCCACTAGTCTAAACACAGCATATCTCATATCTCATATTGCGTTTGTGGACTATGAGTTAAGCAGCAAAATGCACAGGTTTGTATAGATCTTAGGAGCTGGCCATTTTGCCACATTTTGTCGACTGAAAATGACATCCCAATTGCCCAGTTGTGATGCCATGATTGGTCATTACCGAGCCTGCCCCTGAGCAACTGTGATGTCATTTTCAGTTGAGAGGAAGTTTTTTTTAGGTTGATTTTTTTTTTTTGGGGGGGGGGGTCAGGCCGGAGGGGATTAATATCACTCCCCTTAATGTCAATGGGTTAAAGAGATGAAAGTATTTTGACGTTATGGCACGAATTAAACTCGTATTTGAAGGCACCACTTTCTCTCTAATATTTGAACCGACAACGTTTTCCTGCTCGGTGTAAATTGTTTTTTTCTGTAGTACAAGGAAAACAAACTTGAGCTTGTTGCAGAAGGGAGGGGCGAGTGAAGGGCGACTTGGCGAGCAGAGACGAGCGAGAGGAGTGTGAGGCTGTGGGGGAGCCGCTCAGTGCTCACCACTGTCACGCCTGACTACCAACTTGGTCTGCCATATTGACGACGCACGTACGTGTGTGACTTTGTGACGAGTCTTACCCGTGTCAGTGAGCTCCGTGTCCGGTCAGCGCCGTCGAAGCAGCGGGCTATTTTTACCTGCTGTGTGGATATATAAAGCGACGGCACCCGGCTCAAGAGGAGGAGGAGGCACAGAGCGGTCCACTGGTGGCGGGGTGACAACACTCCATCGCAGGCATCCTTTTATCTTGACGCAGCTCGGCCGTGCTGGTGAGTACCGCCAGGGGTTGGTTGTTTTTGTCAACTTTGAATATTTGTTGACTCTTCGGCGTATTCCGGCGCCTACGTGGAAGCCATCTTGTGAGTAGAAAGCGAATATGTGTCACATTTGCCGCTGAGGTGAGGTGCGTCATTAGCGGACAGGCTAATTAGTGCCCCCCATGTACACAGGGGCATCTCCGGGGAACCTTGGATGATCAGTAGCCGCATTGAAGCGCTGGTTCATGCCTCGTTGAGACAACATTTTAACGTGGGGCTCGTATAATATTCACCCTGATGATTGGAAGCGTATTTGGAGCAACTTTTTAGTCTCGAGACATACCTGACTGCCCACTGACAGCTAGAGTCCTTGTACGGTGTGGGTAGCGGGGTAACACCACTATCCCTTGGAGGCATCCTTTATCTCAACAGAGAGCGGTCGAGCCGGGCGTTTATCACCTTGTCAACTTGGAACATGTATCGCTTCTTGGGCGTTTTCCAGTTACAACTTTGCAGTCATTGTGGTGAATAGCGCATACTACCCGAGGTGTCACTTTTGTTGCCGCGACGAGGTCTGTCGTTAGCGGGCAGGCTAATTAATTACCCCCCACACCCAGGGGACACATCCGGGGCACGTTTCATGACTTGTAGCCGTATTCAGGAGCTGGGTCGTGTCTCGTTGAGACATGACGTGTGGCTCTTTTTATATTCCTTTGTGATCGTCACAAGAGTGATATAAGCAGCTTTTGGGTTAGGGGACCTACCTGGCTCCCTACTCGATTAACCGGCGGCTACATCGATTTATGTGAATACAACTGGCTTTTGGACATGTTGAGGCACATTAAGGTAGCCCGAGTTCATTTGTTCCAGTGAGTCATCCCCACTTCCCTTTTAAAGCCGCTCTGAATCAGTCGCATCATCCGCTATTTTAGCCTGTTTAGCACGTCACTAGCTGTCATTTAAACGCGGCAGTTAACTAGGCGGCACCGCCGTTAGCCAACCCAGCCTTCTGTAGCCTCAAATCGAAGCGGTGAGTTTGAAATCACGCTGATTGGGCAATTGACAGCGCGTGGGAGTTGTGATTGGTTACGTCGCTTGTCGCTTACGTCCCACTCCAGTGTCAAACCGAAGGAGTGAGTTTTAAAGCCCCGCTGATTGGACAACAGGGAACGGGAGAGTACTCTGATTGGCTGCTTCGTTTGTCGTTCACGCTCCTTGCACCAGTTATTTGGCACTCGATGGGAGGGACGGAAATACCATCTTTACTTCGATATTCCTTTTGCTCTTAGTATTTATTGTAACATGTTGACTTAAGAGAAAACCAGATTGCATTTGTTCTTTTTAACCTTAGCTAGAAAGTCACACTCTCCCTTCCACTATCAAAGGATACATGCTTATCACCACTACAAGAAAAATGCTTTGCTTGAGAAATATATTCATAATCCAATTAAGTCACACACCAGTTGTCACTGTAAGATTTTGTTTTGTATATCTATTGATGTATATGTATAAAAAAGCACGAGAACAGTAGGCCAAAGTTGAAGCAGGAAGTGTCAACGGAAATGAAAATGCTTCGTGTCAGGACTTATCTAAACTGTTGAGGTGCCTTGTAACTTTTGCAAGTATATGTGACAGCTGATCAAAGAACCAATGCTTGGAATATTATATCAAATTACAATAAACTGACATAAAAAACTTTTTCCTACGGATATGATTTTTTTATGATCATTTTCAAATTTATCCTCATAAAATACAGCTTTTGTTATGATTTTTTAATGTGAAATTGCAACTTTTTTTCCCCCTCATATTTGTACTTTTTTTCCTGTTAAATGACCAAAAAAATTGACAATGTTTTCTAAATCATACAACTCTTAATTCTCCTTGTCTCATTATATGTAACATAACGTCATCCCATATATGAGATAGCATGCGTACGCACCCCGACACTCTGTTTCTACAAACACACACTCTGTGACCCACTGTGGTCAGTGTCGGTGTGCGTTGCCATCAAGCCTGGACCATTAAACTGATTAAAATACACTGTGTGCAATCACATTCACTGTGCTGGATGCGGAACAAAGCTGATTGACGACGTGATTCCAGCCAAAAGTGATAACAAACAAAGCGAGTGAGTGCGATAAAATTATATGGGGCTAAATCTAGTCTGTTTACTAGACCAAGGCGCGAGGGAGATTTTAAGTTATTTCATGAGAAAATTAAAACTTAAAAAGTTCTAATATGAGGTGACAGAAACTTGAGGAAAATGGTACAAGGAAAATTGTATTGTAGTAGGGAAAAGTTGCAACGATTTGGCTAAAATATTGCTTTGGTACCAGCAAAAACTTGGAATGGTACGAGAAAAGTTGTAATGATTATTAGACTAAAGCCGGAATGATATGGATCAGGAGTCACAATAAGTATGAGTAAAATGCATAGCTGCATGAGTAAAATTCACAATGGTACCATAAAGTTTTTGTCGTAACATACAAGTTTTGTTAAATTCCCCAAAATGAGGAAATGAGCTACAAAGCCAAAAAAGTCCGAATGTTTTCACAAACCAATGTACAAGAAAATGCTAACCTAGTTTATATTTGAGCTAAAAAAAAAAATGTCAACAGAATACCACTGACATCTGCAGCATACAAAGAAGGCGACATGGTCTCCTGTTCTAGGCCACATTTACCTTCAGGACTTGTCCTCAAAGCAACGTAATAATTCCAAGGTGTCAAACTGAAGTCAGTGTCCTTAATTCCGAAAGCCTGGTTGGGATTATAGAAATGAAAGATCCATTTTAATATGTAAATCCTCTTGCAATGAAAATGTAGGAAAGTTAAAGAAGAAAGCGTGACCTAAATTAGCTGTAGGTCACGATTCTTTGGTAACGTTCGAAACGTAACATCTTTTTGTTCACTGTTAAGGCTCTTTGTGTGTTTTGTCGTCGGCAGGAAGACGCAAGACAACTTCTCTCTCTTTTCTCAGCAGCAGAGGACGGGCAGAGAGAGGATGAAGATGCCCAAGCCGGTGAGTTGTTCCTTTAATTTTACAAAGTGCAAAAGCCCCCAAAATTTACAAAACACTGTGAAGCCGGACATAGAAGGTTTTCCACTAAATCACGACAATGTGGAAGTTTGCATCAGGTAATAAGTCAAAACACAAATAAAATGGACATACAAGCAAAAAACTGGGCATTCACATAAGCTAAAAAAAAAAAAGTAAACAGTAACGCTGACTGAGATGGCCGACGAATAGCGACAACATGGATGTTAAAATTGCCTTAATGTGGACTTGGAAGGTTTTTCGCTCAATAGCAACAATGTGGACATCGTAGGACTGGTCAGAAAGTGGACGTAGCTTTATTTGGATGGCAACAATGTACACGTACAAAGTCCAAATAGCCTTAAATTGGACACTGAAAAATTTCATCGAATAGCACAACGTGGGTATCAATGTAAAAATTGTCTTAAAGTGGACATGCAACGTATTCATCAAATTACAACAATGTGGTGATCCTTTTACAGAAAGAATCTTAGAATTTAGAACTTGTTCCCATTTGACTCATTTAGTCATTTACTCATTTATTCATTTCTTTTATTATTCACAGGAGTGTGATAGAGAAAGAAAGGCAGTTGTCAGAACTGGGGCGGGTGGAGGCAAGTGAGTGTGTGAGAGAGAGGAAGACAGAGAGAACGAGAGAGGGAGACTTTGTTGAAGTCCACCTGCCATATCCAATGCCGCCTTGAGGGGAAACTCCCAGTCTGGTTACATTATCCCCCGTGACCCGGACGCAAACACACGAGGCCCTTTCACTGCCTGCTCTGTGCCTTGTGGCGCCCTGCCGCCACGCTTGTTAAAAACACCTCAGCTAGCTTAGCTTTGTTAGCTGCGTATCAGGACATTAAAACAGTGCCAATTCACTGCGGCGCCCCCTAAGGTTGTCTTTTAATGCCGTTTTGTGTATTTTGTGTATTGATAAGCTCAAAGGCGCCCACTGTCCGACGAAAACCAAAATATCTCACCTCAAGGCAAACGATGCTGTCATCCACATCATAGTGTGTACCCCCACCCCCCCCGACCTTACAGAAAAGCCTTTAATACATCACAAAAGAAAATGACTGTGGTTCCATAATCTTTTCCTTCCGACGCTTTCCCAAAGGTCTTTGAGCCCTGAGTGATGCAATTCATAAAACCATGTGCTGAAGAAGCATTTTAAAAGGCAGAAATTAATCCGCACGCACATTTACCATCGTGGCTCACCCGCTCCTTCCGCACCAGAGCATTAAAGCGGCGCCGTTTTAAAACAGGCTTACTCACATGTATTTAACAGAACTACTTTCATGTGTTTAAAAAAACAATATTCAGGCTTTCAAAGTCTTCTACCTTTGTTTAGTTGGGGGGGGTTGTTTTTATTTTTTATTTTTTTACGAAGTCAAATTTTCCTGTTCTATTGTTAGATCACTTTGCTTGAATTTAGTCATATGTTCCTTTTTCCATCTTGTTTTTGCAGTGTAATGTGTGCACTCACATACCCGAATTTGATGACCGTGCCTCATCCCCTCTTATCTTAAGCTCATGTTTCATTTATTATAAAGCCTATGAGCGTCCTACAATGCTACACTTCAAACACACCTCACACACACACACACACACAACAAGAGCAACTTGATCATTTCCTCATGCTTACGTGATGCGGCCGACAAACAGAGCTGATGTAACGCGGAGGCGTTTGCTTGCAAGGTGTCTTGCCGCCGCATGCCATAGAAAAGCTTTTTGTACTGTATGTGAAACATTTTTAAGAACTACAAAGGGAAACAATACAGCCCCCCCCCCCAAAAAAAAAAAACAACAACACCCTGAGGGAGGTCCAGTACTGCAGGAGAATCTAAAAGACGTATATTTTTTAATATGTGGCCGTACGTTCCATCACTCTCTTACTGAAATGAGAACAAAGTTCAAGTATTGCGTGAAAAAGTTTGTAAGGAGAAAAAAGTCGTAATGGTGGAAGAATAGTGTTAAATTTGCCAATTAAGATGGGGGAAAAAAGGGTACGAGAAAAAATTGTGATTGTGGGAGAATACTCATTTTTATAAAACAGCAAAAAGCTTGTCATTTTAAATAAAAATGAATCGCTAAATACAATTCTGTGAGAAAATTTAAATTGTACGTGAAAAATTCAAAATACAACAAAGAAGTTGTAATTTCACTTACTTCTTTTTGTAACCATTAACAGGAATAAATTTACATTGAAAACATGAAAATATGATGAAAAAAAAATTGAACGATAAAAATTGAAACATGAAAAAACCCTCAATTTTACATGCATAATTAAAAAAAGAAATGCTACAATTTATATGCGAAAAAAATCTATTACGAGTAGCTGTAATTAGCAAGAATTTTATATAAATTTACATAAACACATCAAAATATTGTGACAAAATTGTATTTGATATTATAAAGAACAAAAATCTTATGAGGGGGAAAAAAATGTCAAAAGTAGTAATTTTATGCACAAAAAAAGAGAAGGTTCAAATTCACACACAAATAATCTGGGAGAAAGGGTGTTTATACAAACACACACAGACATGCATGCGTGTGTATGCACGTGTGTGTGAGAGAGTTGAGAACGGGGCCATATGTTGCCTTTGTGGTCACCTTGTGTGCATGCAAGGCTGCAGCTTGTCGATAAGGTTTCGCCGCTATGCAAACAAAACACATGTCAAGCATTGATGGCTTCATGGATGGCGCTACTCGGGGAAGAATTCATTCAGGCCCGACTAGGCTTGCTGCCCACAAAAACAAATGACTCTTAACAACAGGACCATTTTAGTGTCGGAACAAAATAACATTTTCTCTTGCACCGTTACAACTGATTGTGGTAGCATTACAATATTATTTTCCTCATATACAGTTACAATTATTTTCATAAACAGTAGGACTTTATTCAGATCTCCTCGGAACGTGACAGCTATTCTGCTTTTATCCTCTTAGGATTGTACCATTAAACATCGTTCATTCATAATTTTAATAATTTATAATGATGTCAGTAGTGCCTGATTTCCGTTTGTCATTTCTTCCCATAAAGCTACGGGGTATGTATGCAGATACACGAGTTAATATCCCGTTATGTGGAGAATAAAAAAGATAATACCGACGTTTTTAGCATTTAGCCTACAAGTGCATTCGAACGCAATCACTTTATTCTTGTCATATGGCGGCATCAGTCACCAGAGCGCGGCATGAATCCAGGCCCGACCACTCTGCTGCCTAAACGGGTGGCGCTCACATGGGCGGCAAGCGAAGCTCAAAACCAGTCCCGCGCGAGTACATCACTTCTTCGAATGCCCCATCGTCGCTAATCTGGAGCACAGTGCAAGATGTCACCGGACAGACGCTGCCAGGCGGTCAGGCCGGATTATCCAGATTGTTTTACGGGGTTGACCGCTTCCAGATTGCGAGGAGCACAATGAGGGCAGGCGCAGGGCCGCTGAAGAATATTGACGCGGAGACGAAACGAGGCTCCATTTTGTGGCGGTGGCTTTCTCGAGAGCCTTCCTGTCTCGTAACAATGTAGGCCAACACGTCGGGTCGGCGGGTGCTTTGTGTTGGTGTGTAGCGGGACCGCCTAGCGACACTGTTTGTGTGTGTCCGTGTCCAGACTCAGACAGCCATAATTAAAAGCTCTTTGCCGCTAAGCTGGTTAGCAGGCTTGGAAGGGCAGCGGCGATGAACTTCTTCACCTCATCCTTGCACACATGCACGCAGCATTTCACTTTATTGACATCAATTACAAAATTTTGGCCTTTTGTGTGTGTGTGTGGGCGTGGGGGGTTGTGTGTGTGCGCGTGTGTGTGTGTTCATCCCAAACCTGCATTTGTATGATGACTTTTTAATTTGTCATGCAGACGAACGTCCGTGTTACCACCATGGATGCTGAGCTGGAGTTTGCCATCCAGCCCAACACAACAGGCAAGCAGCTCTTTGACCAGGTGAGCATGCGCATAATGGGGTGTGTTGTTGTTTTTTTTTTTTTTTTTTTAATAAAGAATCCTTCCGAGTCATCTTTTGTTGCTCCATCAAAGCACAGGCGGCGCTGGCAATGTGTGCCAGTAGGTGCTCGGGTCGCTTCTGGTTCTGTCTCATACGAGCCTGACAAAGATCTCTTTGTGCCTATACGTATGTGTGTGCCTGTTAAAGGGCGGCTTTCAGCATTGTTTCGGCCCTGAAAGGTTTCAGTGATGTAGAGGGAGGAAAACAAATGAAAGGGAAGGCTTGGGCTTCTTTTATGGGTTCTGCTTGTTCTAAGGAGGTCACACAGCCGATTGGCGCAAATGTCTGCGACAATACTTGTCATCTTAAATCAGTCATCAACCATTCCTGGTCCTTGTGAGACCTCTGACATTGGGCAGACGTCATCGTGTCTGCTTTTTGGTATTTAATTCTGCTTTCACAACCTGCTTCTTCAGAGGCTTCGAGCTGATTCTCTTCACGTTCAAATCCAGAAGTCGAGTAACAAAATCAAGACATCAATGAAAATCTGTATGTCAAGGTGGTGAAGTCAAAGTCAGGCTAACTTCACCAGGCCAACAGATTCTCAACTTCCAAGCTAAATGCAAGATTGAGGGAACTTAATTCACTACACAAACTAAAAAAAAAAAAAAATCACCTACTTGTTCTGCAGGTGGTGAAGACAGTTGGTCTGAGGGAGGTTTGGTTCTTCGGCCTCCAGTACATCGACAGCAAAGGCTACGTCACGTGGCTAAAGCTCAACAAGAAGGCGAGTGACACCGAAGGCAACGCCACCCTAAATGCACCACTGTTATTGTTTCCTCAAGAGGATACGGTGTTTATTGTTTTGTTTTGTTTTCCACCCAGGTGACGCAACAGGATGTGAAAAAGGAGAACCCTCTGCAATTCAAGTTCAGGGCCAAGTTTTTTCCAGAGGACGTCTCAGAGGAGCTCATCCAGGAGATCACGCAGAGGCTCTTCTTCCTTCAGGTACTCGAGGTTCTTTTCAAATGCACACGTCAAACAAAAATGTGCAGTCATCTAGTGGTCAACAGTGGAATTACTCCCAACATGGAGGCAGAAGAAAATTTGTTTTAAACTGCACAAAAATTCTGCAAAAAAGCGGGTCCACAAACCTGTGATGGAGGGGAGATTTTATATGCAGTAAAATCACTTGGACCAAACTTGGCCGCAAAATGTTCTTTTAATGTTCCATTTTGAACCACGCAGGTGAAGGAAGCCATCTTAAATGACGAGAACTACTGCCCCCCCGAGACTGCCGTGCTCTTGGCCTCCTACGCCGTCCAGGCCAAGTTTGCCGACCACAATAAGGACGTGCACAAGTCTGGCTACCTGGCGGCCGACCGCCTGCTGCCACAAAGGTACAAAACGAGCAATTGACTTTGATGATGAGGCCCTTTTGTTGTCATGGTGACGTCTTGTCCGTCTGGGTGGCAGAGTTCTGGAGCAACACAAGCTGACAAAGGAACAGTGGGAGGACAGAATACAGACCTGGCACGAGGAACACCGGAGCATGCTCAGGTGGCTGCTATGTACAATATTCAAGATGATCACCGTATGATACATTAGTGGTATAAACGAGACATATGATGGATTATATGGTACACTCTAAAGTTGGTACATTAGTATATGTAAACGTGATAGATTACATATGTATAGACCATTCCAATTTAAAATGTGGGCGCAGGGAGGATGCCATGATGGAGTACCTGAAGATCGCTCAGGACCTGGAGATGTACGGCGTCAACTACTTTGAGATCAAGAACAAGAAGGGCACCGAACTGTGGCTGGGCGTCGACGCTCTCGGGCTCAACATCTACGAGCACGAAGACAAGTAACGCCAACAGACCATGAAAAAAAACCCTTTGAGAATCATTGATTTAGTACTTAAGGAAGATAAGGCCGTCTGTTTTGATTTTTGAAAATGCATATTGTGGGTCATTTTGACCCGAACTGGTGCCTTTTCCTGCTTTATCACGAGTATGGCATTTATTTGGGTATACTGCCCCCCTGTGGCGAGCAACTGTATTAGTTGGAAGCTGATGGCAGAAGTCCCTTCTAATACAGTATTCAAAAAAAACTTTTTTTGTGCCTGGTACAAATGTATTAGTGGCATTGATAAAGAAGAAATGTCTATTTAACACTTTATAATCACTATTTTAAATACTTTTAAATAATTAAATAATTTTATGTATTCATTTATTTTGATGGTTCACCATTCAGTGGGTCAAATTATAATGTGAAAGTTTTGGTGTAATAACCAAAAACTGTTCAATTGACGGCCTTAATAATTGTCAGCAGTGATATTTCATTTCCTTTTATGCAGCCCATCAACAATCTTTTCAAAACATCACCCCTGATGTACATAATGACAATATTTTCCTCAGGTTGTCGCCCAAGATAGGCTTCCCCTGGAGCGAGATCCGAAACATCTCCTTCAACGACAAGAAGTTTGTCATCAAGCCCATCGACAAGAAAGCGCCCGTAAGTAGTCTTCTGAATACATTTCCGATGATTGATGATGATATATGGGGAAACCTCCAATTATCTGTGCTGCAGGACTTTGTGTTTTATGCGCCGCGTTTGCGCATCAACAAGCGCATCCTGGCGCTGTGCATGGGCAACCACGAGCTGTACATGCGGCGCAGAAAGCCCGACACCATCGAAGTGCAGCAGATGAAAGCTCAGGCCCGGGAGGAAAAACATCACAAGCAGATGGAGAGGTACAACAACGCTTATTACAAGAGGAGGAGGAGGAGGAGGACAGCACACTATTTCAACATTTATAATTTATATTAACTTGATAAAGATAATACATGTTAAAATTTGCATTCCTTAATGGAGAACTTGATCAATTAATTCTCATTTTAATGATCATTGTGATGATGAAACTACACATTATTTATTGATACAATTTGAAAAAAACAAAGGACCTTGGTCTCAGGCATTATCAATGAGGCAGTGTGAGCAATAGGGGGCAGTGTTGCTTCAACCTCCCTGCGTGGTCGCTTCTTAAATGTCATGTCCCATGTCATGTCCTCCATCGCCCTGGTCCAGAGCACAGCTGGAGAACGAGTCTGCGTGGTCACTTCCTAAATGTCATGTCCCATGTCATGTCCTCCCATCGCCCTGGTCCAGAGCACAGCTGGAGAACGAGAAGAAGAAGCGCGAGCAAGCCGAGAAGGAGAAGCAGCGCATGGAGCGCGAGAAGGACGAGCTGATGGAGCGCCTGCGTAACATCGAGGAGCAGACGCAGCGAGCGCAGAAAGAGCTGGAGGAGCAGACCCGCAAGGCTCTGGAGCTGGAACAGGAGAGGAAGCGGGCCAAGGAGGAAGCCCAGCGTTTGGACAAGGAGCGGAGGGCCGCCGAGGAGGCCAAGGCTGCCCTCGCTCAGCAGGCCGCCGACCAGATGAAGAACCAGGAACAGCTGGTACGCCCGTTTCAATGTTTTGTCCCATCTATAATTGGTTCAGCATAGTGAGGGGGTAAAGCTACGATCCATTGCAACAGTGAGATTTTCTGTTAATCTAAACGAGGGCCCTACCGACTGGCTAATTAATCAGTTGGTCTCTGATTTAACCTGTACCATCAATTTTCCGTCCTACTCCTAATTGATTTTAGTGTGGCTGAAAAATGTGATGTGATTGACAGGCTGCTGAATTAGCCGAGTTCACCGCCAAAATTTCTCTGCTGGAAGAAGCCAAGAGGAAAAAGGAGGAAGACGCCACCGAATGGCAGCACAAAGTAAAACTTCACAACACGAAAGTGATAACTGAAATAAAAAAAATAAGATGTCGTTTTATGTGGTTTTCAAGCTAATATGAGCTGCAAATGAATAGGATGTCCGTTTATCTAAAAAAAAAAAAAAATCCTAATGACATCCTTTTTTCATCCCACACAGGCCATGGCGGCGCAGGAAGATTTAGAAAAGACGCGGGAGGAGCTGCGGGTGGCCATGACTTCACCCACTATGGCGCCACACGAGCAGGACGAGCATGACGAGAGCAACGGAGAGGCCAGTGCCGAGCTCTTCAGCGACGGAATCAGCAGCCAGCGTAGCGAAGAGGAAAGAGTCACAGAGGCACACAAGAACCAGCGCGTCAAGGAGCAGCTCCAGGTCAGGGGAAAAAAAAAAAATGTTGGATAGGGAGGAAAAACATGTGTGTTTGTATATTCCTGAAAAGTTTTACAGATTTGCAAAAAAAAAAAAAAAAAGTCGTTGCGTTTTTTTAATTTTCCTCCCTCCTTTATTTATTTTTGTCAGGCTCTGAGCTCCGAGCTGGCAGAGGCTCGCGACGACAGCAAGAACACAGCCAACGATGTCCTTCACGCCGAGAACGTGCGAGCCGGCCGTGACAAGTACAAGACGCTGCGGCAAATCCGGCAGGGCAACACCAAGCAGCGCGTCGACGAGTTTGAGTCCATGTGAGAGAGGCACACAAAAAAAAAAATTAAAAACCTCAGCAGAGACTTTCGCTTGCGCCTCGCCAAAGATCCGCCAACCCTCCCCCCCCAAAAAAGCATCTTTTTACCGGACGACTCACGCGGATGACTCTAAAGCTTTAATGTCGCTCGCGGACTTTGATATCCGTCATTTTTTTCTGTCTAGCATTGTTTTCAGCTATTTTGTTTCTTGCGTAGGATTCTCTTGCGTTTGACTTTGTTTCCTGTATATGTGGCTCATCAGCTGACCAGTAAAACTCACAAAACCAAAAATCAACCGTCTTGAGGCTTTTTGTGCCCCCTTTCACTATTTTCCTTTAGTGTATATTTAACTTCAGCATTTCCATTTCCTTGCGACTCTGAATCTACTATTGGATCAAATGCTAACTTCATACGCGACCAGGAAACACATGGCCCTACTCTGAGTATCTTGTAGGATGAAAAGAGACATTCCTGTAGCTCTTCAGCTGACCACTACACACGCAAACTAAACGCACTCGTCCGATGCCACTGCAGAGTCTCCATATTTACCTCTTCAATGACATCCAAGCTTCACCAGCCAAGGTAAGAAATGTGCTTGTATTATCTGTAAATACTGCTCTGCTGTTGTTCGGTCATGGGCCAAAATGCCATTGCTAGCAAGGTTAGCTGTGTGTTTTGAATGATTATTATACTGAATAGAGAGTTACATAATATGGCAATTTGTTAGCCACAAATGTTACGTTAGCGTCCATCTTGATCTGTTTTGCCGGATACAGTAGTAACTGGACAAGACTAAATGGTGTGAACACAGCCATTTTGTTTTATTGCTCATTTTCAATGTAACAAACACAGCAATGGTAGGAAAGGTTTGCATTTTGTGCTTTAGGGTATGTAAAGCTTCATTAGCACCCCCCTAATGCGCACAACAGAAGCAAGAATAATGTCCCGTAGGCACATTTTAAAGCATTCAGGAAGTGATGGTTACAAATATTTGGTTCTTTTGGATGAAAACATTCAAATCCATTTTGTCCGATGTTTGACCCATCCTAAAGAAATCGGTTAGCAATCGAATAAAAATATTCACAGTACAAAGTCCAATTTTACATGAGAATTTCATTTTGTCTTGATATTTTCATCTGATCTTGACACATGAATCAGGAATGAAACCTTTTGGTGTATAGAGATGAAAGCCGTTGTTTTTTTTTTTAAAGCCACATAGCATCTGAATCAAAACTCATAATTTTGATGTTTCAACTGGAAGACAACCAAACAAATCATCTTTCATTTCTAACCACATCATGTCATCTTGCCGTTGATGTTTCACAATTACAACGTTGTTTCCATTATTCCAAGACATCACAGTTTTGGTTTTCATTTTGTCTTTGATGTTTCTAACTCGATAACACCTTTTTACTGAACCGTCTACTCCAGTCACCCACCGAAGCGTGACGCATAGAAAAGAAAAAAATCACTTCTTCCAAGGAGAACATCATCATCATCATGAAAAAATAAGTTATTGGGAATGCGGAGTGGAAAAAGTAAAACATAGTCGAGGTGACAAATTTTGTGACAAATACACAAAAGACTTATTTATATTCTCCTATAAAAATGACCATATCGCCATTAGGATACAATTTGTATCAACAAAGAAAAGTCAGGAACATACGCCAACCAGGAATCGGCTTATCCACGTTTACGGCGGCAAATCTTTTTGAGAATGATTATAAACTTAGCACGACGGCTAGAAGTGCGTTGAAAAGAAAAAAAAAGATTTAAAATACTGTCAAGAGCGTAAATCAAAGGTAAAGCTTAACTGGGAATCTAATACCATAAAATGACAAATATTCATCCGAAATGGCTTGCCGATCCAATAGAATACGGACGACTATGCCAAATTTGTCAAAAAGTGTCATCAAGTGTGGATTTTGATCAAAGTCTGTATATGGGGAAAAAAAGTCAAGTTTAGAATGAATAAGCAAGCATTCAAGTTGCTAACTATTTTGGCTTTTCGGCAGCAGGAACTTTGCCGCGGCTCTAAAAATGTTTAAACTGTGCTCCAGAACTATAAACATTGCTCAGGAATGACACATTTGCACCAGAGCAAGCAACTTCAATCCGGAATGAGGAACCTTTGCCGCAGAAACTGTCGAAACTTAGTTGCCAAACAGAGACCATTTAGTACTTTGGAGAGGTCCAGGAAAGGGATTGGAACCGTCTCTTTATGGAAACTACCAAGACCCCAAATTTCCTGAGAGTTTTGTGATTGAAATACAAGTTAGGAAATCTCCTTCGGAGGACCTCCCAAAACCACGTAATGGTTCACAAATGAACCCAAAGCTTTCGGTTAAATATACAGAATAAAGAATTCTGCAAAATGATGTTAGAAGATCAGTTGAGGAAGTATTGAGGGGAGGATTTTGTGTGTGTGTGTGTGTGTGTGTGTGTGTGTGTGTTTTCTGCATGTGCTCTCTGAGTTTCACTTCCATTTTAGAGGTGTGGAGGGGAATTCACACTGATGAAAAAAAAAAAAAAAAGACACACACACACAGTCAAGAGGTTAGCTGCGTTGTCTCTTGTAATACCCTGATATGATTGCCCGGAAAAAAAAACAAAAAACACAAGAACCAAAAGTGCCCAAATCATAATAATAAGATAAATAACTTAAGATTTAAGGAATAAATAACATAAAAATGCACTGTTACCCTTAAAAGCCTGGACTCACAAACCCTATTATTAAAAATGTAAATAGCTTGACTTTACAATGTTACAAAACTCCAGAATTCCCCATTTTAAGTGCTAGTATAGCATATTTAGGGATTTATATTTACTACTAGAAATAGCACTAATATGGCAGGTGTTTTCGCTGTGTCCAAGAACTAGAATCTTTGCCCCAAAACTGGAACTGATGCCCCAGAACTCAAACTCTGCCACCGGTCAAGAAACTTTGACACAGAAATACAAATGTTGCCCCTTGACTGGAAACTGCCCGTGATCAAGAACTTTGCCCTAAAATTAGAGACTTTGTGGTCTAGCTGTTCACATATGCACAAACACTGCCATTTTGGTCAAGTACAGAGAATACTCTGAACCTCTGCAACTTTGGGAGCCTTTTGGATTTGGAGGTTTGGGGTTCCTAAGTTATTCAAGAACTATCCTGAGATTTCTCCAACAATATAGCAGCAGCCAGCTCCTGCGCATCAATCACGCTCGGGTTCCGGCTCATCACCACCCTCACCAAATCGGTCGGGAAAATGCCACATAGGTTCAAGAACACCCTCTCCCGCCGGTCCTGGTACTGAGCCATGGGGGAGGACTCCAACCGGAGTAGAGACTGCTGTCTCGTTTGGAGAGGGGACGCAAGGGACGTCTGTGGTGAGGGTGCGAGACCACATGGTGACGAATGTCTGTTCGTCCATGAAGAGGACCAGATTTTCTTTGAAGCTGTATCCTGTATGGGAAAGAGATCATAACAGCGCTGAGGGGACTGTTGGTAGTGCTGGTCCCAGTTCATTTGCATTTGTTGTTTCTCAGGATGTTTCCGCCTGTCAGGAAATGGTGACCCTTGGTGATAGCCTCTTGAGTCCTGGAGTAGGTCCTCCTGCCAAAGGGAACTAGCCAGAACGGAGCACTGAGAAAAGGTGGATGTTTGGGATGGATGAAGGGTAGAACCCAAACATTCTCCTGGGTAGCTTCTCAAAAGTGGCAGGTGAGTTGGTGCAATTTTAGTGGAGAGGGACTGGAAAGGACTTTCTTCCACATTGAAATCCAGTTGTTTAACTCTTGGTGTAGTGTGCTGACTGAGACCAGGTGGAGTTCGGTTTATGGGTCTGCTATACCGGTTGGAGCAGGGGTGAGGATGATGATGGTGGTGGTGGTGGCACACCGCCCTGTCGTCCAAAATCAGGTCTGGGAAGAAGGACTCAGAGCTGCCTTGACTGCTACAGTCGGATAGTAGATGCCTAGCCCGGGGATCCGCCAGGTAGAAGCGCTCGGGACTCCCCAGAGTGGGAAGGCTCAATAGGGGCAAAGTCTTTACTTGGGAGTTGTAGCCCAAGCCTGCAGACTCTGATCGGTAACAACTTTGTCTCAGGTCTTTGGAGCCGGGATAATCCCATCCATCCGGATGTCCTGAGAAAGGCATCCTCCCTGGTATGGGATGCCCAAGGACACTCCCACCACTTCCCATGCCTCCTCCTACTTTGGACTGCACTCTGAGACGGTCCTCCAGGAGCTCGGTGAGGGACCTTGATGTTTTCTTTGGGGTTCCCTGGCCGGACTTGGACAACATTTGGTTCCTGGCTGTCGTCATTTCTTCCTTCTGGCCTTTGGATGCTGCAGAGGACATTTTGGCGCTGGCCCGGAGCTCGTCAGCTACTGAACGCTGAGGCTGAGTGCCCCGTTCTGGGTGGTAAAATTTGCACTTATGACCGTAGGTGCACTTCTTACCTAAGGAAAAACCGAGGCAAAGAGTTTTGATGAAAAGGAGCTTCGACTTATCGGTTCAACCCCGTACTTTATCGGGCTAACATCAAGTAAAAACAGGAAAAGGTTCTACCATAAGGACAAGGCTGCTTCCTGTGTTCCGGAACGAGCGCTCGCTTCCTAAGGAAGTTCTCCAAACTGGGTCCGTGGCGGCCGAGTGGGTCGTCTGGTGGCATGAATCTAACGACGGTAGATGGGAGATCATTAAAAATAGTCAGCCACCCCAATTTGGGAAACTGTAAGGGTACGAAAAAGCTTTTACTTGTCGTTAACAAAGGAGTACATCAGCAGGCGCTCGTCGATGAACCTCTTCCACTCTGGCTTCTCATTGGCGAGGTCGCGGTAATTGTCGTTGGAGACGATGACGCCATCCGACTCGTACGCCAGCTTGACGATGAAGCGGTCGTCGTAGCAGACCACCCGCCGTCCCTGCACGCGGCGGGACGGCGTAAAAACCAGGATCTTGTGTTTCTCCAGTTGTCGCAGGACTTCCTGGTCTGTGGAAAACCAAGTCGAGTTTGTCATTTTGAGAAACTGAGTGGATGGTTGCCTTTACCGAGAGCTCGCTTTCCGTGCACGGCATGTGGATATGAACGGGTATGAATGTGCAGATGAGCCACAATACTATGAACTGCAGATCTTATGTATTAGTACATACATGTACGTTGAAATAATTTCAATTTTGTCCTTGATTTAAAATCGACTAAAATCCATTACATGAGACCTGTACCCATGCCTCAGCTTCAAACTTTGAAGTACCCCATACAAAGAAAATGTTAGTCTATTGTGAACCATCAAATTTTTGGATGAAGAATGACATTTAGGGTTTTACTAGTTAGGTCAAATTTGACTCAACCAGTATGTAAGGGTTTCAACTCTGTGTGTGGTGTGTGTCTCTGTGTATGGTTACCTGTGATGAGAGCATCAGGACGGGATTGCTCCTTCCTCCAGGCAGGGACAAAAACCGTGATGTCACTGTGGCCTCGCTCTAAGAACCAATCAACCGCCAGCTGGATGCCTTGACAGGAGAACACCTCCTTGTTGCCATGACTGAAGGAGGGACATGGATGTCAATGACTTGCTTGACTCGACATAACAGTTTCGGATATGACCCCAGTCAAAGTCAAATTGCGACTTCAGTCAAAGTGCAAAAGTTGCTATTGCGACTTTCGGCTAGTCTCATGAAGGGTCACTAAAAGGCTCGCTGGTTATAAAGAGAACCTCACCTCATGGCGACGTTACTTCCGTCCACGACGACAGGCCGAAGGTTGTCTTTGTCCTCCAGGAGTTTGGACGAACTCAGTGAGCGGCACGAGTCCACCGAGATGGAAGACAAGGAGTATATGGAAGTGGTTGAAGGAGACTGAGATTCTCCCGTACCTCTCGGTGGCTCCACCGGTTCCGCCTTGGTTCCCAGTTTGACCAGTTCCCCTAGGATGTCGTTGATAAGTGCGGCTGGGCCCAATTTATTTAGCACCAATAACACCAGTTCTTCTGAGTAGCCCAGCTTCAGAGCGAAGTCCATTTTGGCACGGCAGTCACTGGTGGTCTGTGGGTTCTCCGCCCGGTCCGGCCTAGTCGGGGAGTCCCGGATTTCCACCTGGGTACAAGTATTGTCGTGACGCTCATCCTCGCTTTCTCCGCTATCCTCGGAGAAGAAGCTACTGAAGCTAGCGCTGCTGCTGTCCAAGCTATTGGTGCTGTCGCTAAGGCCAGAGCCTCCAGAACCTGACACCGCTGTGGATAAAACCTTCCCGCCATCCTTTGGGCCATCCACGTGGAGGTAGTCCAGAGCCAGCCCTGGGCTGAGGATGTGGCCTGTTCCATTTTCCACATGGTCCCTCAGGCCCATGAAGCCGCCTCATGCATCCAGACCCGGGCGTTGGCGGGCAGACTCGATTAAGGGGGACCTTTTCCTAAAGGCTTACCTTAAAAAAAAAAAGGGGGGGTGATATGGTTAATTCAGGTGCAACTTGCTATCGTGGTGGGAAGTAATAAATTGCTGGCATTGGGAAAACTACCATCACTTTTCAGGAAGCAAAAAAAAACACCACTTAAAAGTGGTAGCCCAAGATCATAGCCACAGGTTTTGAACTAAGGTTCGGGTTTCAAACTAGGGTTTGGATTTCTAACTAGGGTTTTGAACTAGGGTTAGCGTTTCAAACTAGGATTAGGGTTTCAAACTAGGGTTAGGGTTTTCAACTAGGTTTAGGGCTTTAAACTAAGGTTAGGGTTTCAAACTAGGGTTTTGAACGAGGGTTTTGATTTCAAACTAGGTTTAGGGTTTTCAACAAGGGTTAGGGTTTCATGATGGTTTGTGTCTGACGCGGGTGGTGGGGGGAATTCTAAGTGTGTCTGGCTTGCACCTTTTGAGCAAAGCAGCTGCCAGCCAATCTGTCCTTCTGTGACACAGAGTATTGTTTTGGACCATCCACACAGACGGTGATTTTTTTTTTTTAACCTCCCCCACTGTCTCTCACACACACACACACACACACACACACACACACACACACACACACACACACACACACACACACACACACACCCACAGCTGCCAAACGGAAATAAAGACAGCGCAAGCACGGCAACTTAACCATGTTCATATATGAAGAGATTTGTTAGCTTTTGTGTTTTCCATAACTTTTAATAGCTTCATTCCAAAAGGTAAATTGCTCATTTGGTTTAGCATTTTTTTAATTAGATGATGGCAATTAAGATTCTTGTTTTTTGGTGGGAATTGATGATGTTCCATTCTAAGGTTGACTTTCAACGTTTCTGAGACACAGTAGTTAGTGGTTAGGTTGATCTTAAACTTTTTTTTTAACTCAATTCCATTTGTTTAGTACAATTCTGTCAGATTTTACTTTTAAGTATGTGCAATACGTTTTTGTTGAAACTTTATTCAAGGACAAATGTTTATTTTTTCCTTGCTTTAAATGCCATATTGAATTGATGGATGGAGAGGAAATCGAGGCGGTCGACAGTAATAGATGGACTGGTAGAAAAGGGTAGATTGAAATAGATGCCGCAGCCCAGATGATAGATTAGATCTTTGACATATGATGTGGTATGCTTTGGATCATGAGTTACTAATTTCCATGGATGGATGGAGTGACAGTCAAAATGTTCAAACGGTGCTGAATGTTCCTGTGGCGGAAACTTTTGTATCATGCGGTTCGGTGCATTTGTTAAGTAGGGTTCAGTTGTATTTAACTTTTAAGTCCAATCCATTTAAACCTTGCGAACGGCTCAATTTAGTTGAAAGAAATTAGAAAGCATTACCTTGTTGTTGCTGAAACAATTCTACATCAAATAGAAAAATGCTACGAAGATGAACCATTCCAAGTACTGTACGTGTTGTATGACTCAATCAATAATGATACTTAAAAAGCAAAGTAATGTTAAAAAACGAATTACTCTTGTTCAAATAAATAATTTCACATGCAATGCTTTGCCTCAAAAAATCAGTAGAAAAATGTGATGAGATAAATGTTTAATGAGTTAGATGAGGTACACATAAAAATACAAAACACTCTTCCAATGAACAATTGGGAGTAGTTGAGCATTTTGTTGTTACGAAAACTGTTGCGATTTTTGTGATTTCAACGCCGTCAACCCGCAAAATAACTCATCTGCTGGGATCTGCTGAGTAATATCTAATCTGGGGGGGGGGGGGCTGCACCTCATGCCTCCACAGAGAGCAGATGCCCCCTCCGCGACCGACCTCCCCTGGGGGTCGCCCCCTCTTTACCCCCCTCTCCTCCCCTGAGGCCTGGAAAAGCCTCCACACGGCGCTCGGGCGCTTGCTGGGCGGCTGCCAGGGACCGGCTGGAGGTGGCGGGCGGGGGCGACGCTTGCTGTGCTATGATAGTACAAAGGCGCTGCAAAGTGGGGGAGGGGGCAACAGATGCCTACTGAGGACACACTTTGGAAGTATCCCGCAAACGGTGCCCCCCCCCCCCACCCACCCCCTAGCAACTGAGAGATACTTGTCACCGCATGTGCACTCACCTTCACCTCTGATGTGAGTCGTGCAAGCTGTTCCTAATATTCTGACCTGCGTATGTCATAACGAGACACGTCAAAATTCGCATGACACCATTCCACTGCTGTCATCCACTTTTTGAAAATGATGTTAATATTTCTGACCATTTGTAAACCAGCTTTATGTTCAACTGTTAGATGACAAAAACAAAAGTGGAATGTATCTATCATACTTGTAAAATAATCCCTTACACATTTTAAAAATTTGGACTCCAGGTACATTGTGCAAAGTTAAAATGATTTCATATAAAATGTGAGCAAATACTCTTCCAAAGGCCAATTCTTGTTGACAGGACTTTTGCCATATGTGGTTCATTTCGCCCCGCAAATTCCCCTTTAAACTATTCAAAAAATGGATTTTCCTGATTTACTTTTTTTTTAATAGACTTACTGTACTTGTAATCTGACTGTCAAATATATTTACAAGACTTACCTCACAGGAGGACCTCCTAAAACCTTGTTCTCAGTTTTTGGGGAAGTGGAATTTCCCACCAGCGTGTGTTGTAGCCAGCAGAGGTATACGCTGTCACCCCTCCTAAATAGTCACAATGCCTTCCCCGCCCCCCAAAAAATCACAAGGTCCACTGGAGAGCGAGTCGGAACTTCCTTCCTTTGCAGCGGACCACCTTCTAGTGAGATGTGTCCCCTCCACTCGATGAACCACCTCCGCCAAACCTCCCTCCCTCCCTCCCTCCCGTTAACACACACAATGGGGGTGTGGGGGGGGGGCACAAAGGAGGGTCTTCAGGGGACAGCTGCATGCACACACACTATATCACACACACAGATACACACAGACACTCAATTAGCAGATTGATTTTTCAAAATTACAATTAAAAATACCCTGGCCCATTTTAAACATTTTCACATCGGGGTGTGCTCACTTTTGTTGCCAGAGGTTTTCACTGTCATGGCTGCCGATGAGTTATTTTGAGGGGAACAGGAAATTGACACTGCTGCCCACCGGCGACAAAGGCACACGACGCACTTTGGAAATGATCTATTCCTGGGTCAAGCCGTGGCCATGCTGAAAGGATACCGTCGAATTTGGAAGTCACATTTGAATGTTCGAAGATGTTATGAAAGTGGCAGAAGAAGTTAACGGGTGGAAAGAAAAGCCAACCACAGAAACTCCACACAGGAAGATATATATATATATATATATATATATATATAAAAGCAGTGCAGTTGTTTGTTTTTGTTTGCTTGAGCCATCCCGTACTGAGCAGCCAGGACAGAGAGACTTTTTTTCCCCTGAAAAATCTCAGCCTGTAGTCTACATAGAGGGAAAGAAATTGGACATGGCGCCGGCATAAACACGCTTGCATGTGCACATACACACAGGCACCCCCGCCTCAGAGCAGTGACTCTTTAATTGGGGCTCAGCTGACAGGTTGTCTCCTCAGGGAGCGTGCGTGCACGTTTGCAGACCATCTGCTTGCCGAACAGGTGTCCCGCTCGCCGCAACCTTCTCCGAGGTGCCACAAAATGGTCACTGTTTGCAAATTTTAAGTCGCTTTAAAAACACTGCGAGACCTTTTCGGCTTAGTATGACAAAGCGCAACTACGTTTTTGGTCTGACTGCTACCTCATTGGAAGCGTGAATACAAGACAGACGGGTGAAGTTGACATTGGGAAGCATTTCAAGTTTTGTCATTGCACGTGGAGGCAAATTTGGACGACTCATCATAGAGAACACAAAAGTCTCAAAGTGCAGCTCAGGTATGTTTCTGAAGAGCACATCCACTCGAGGCCCATTTTGGTCCGTTCCAGGACGTCTTGTCATTGTGGTAGCCGAAAAAAACGACCAACTATAGTAAGCCGTTTTTAGTCAAAAGAAACGACCATTGATAGTAAGGCGTTTTTAGCCGAAAAAAATGACCATGGATAGCAAGGCGTTTTTCGACGAAAAAAATGACCATGTACAGTAAGGCGTTTTTAATCGGAAAAAAAACGACCATGTATAGAAAGGCATTTTTAGCCGAAAAAAACGACCATGTATAGTAAGGCGTTTTTCGACGAAAAAAATGACCATGTACAGTAAGGCGTTTTTAATCGGAAAAAAAACGACCATGTATAGAAAGGCATTTTTAGCCGAAAAAAACGACCATGTATAGTAAGGCGTTTTTCGACGAAAAAAATGACCATGTACAGTAAGGCGTTTTTAATCGGAAAAAAAACGACCATGTATAGAAAGGCATTTTTAGCCGAAAAAAACGACCATGTATAGTAAGGCGTTTTTCGACGAAAAAAATGACCATGTACAGTAAGGCGTTTTTAATCGGAAAAAAAACGACCATGTATAGAAAGGCATTTTTAGCCGAAAAAAACGACCATGTATAGTAAGGCGTTTTTCGACGAAAAAAATGACCATGTACAGTAAGGCGTTTTTAATCGGAAAAAAAACGACCATGTATAGAAAGGCATTTTTAGCCGAAAAAAACGACCATGTATAGTAAGGCGTTTTTCGACGAAAAAAATGACCATGTACAGTAAGGCGTTTTTAATCGGAAAAAAAACGACCATGTATAGAAAGGCATTTTTAGCCGAAAAAAACGACCATGTATAGTAAGGCGTTTTTCGACGAAAAAAATGACCATGTACAGTAAGGCGTTTTTAATCGGAAAAAAAACGACCATGTATAGAAAGGCATTTTTAGCCGAAAAAAACGACCATGTATAGTAAGGCGTTTTTCGACGAAAAAAATGACCATGTACAGTAAGGCGTTTTTAATCGGAAAAAAAACGACCATGTATAGAAAGGCATTTTTAGCCGAAAAAAACGACCATGTATAGTAAGGCGTTTTTCGACGAAAAAAATGACCATGTACAGTAAGGCGTTTTTAATCGGAAAAAAAACGACCATGTATAGAAAGGCATTTTTAGCCGAAAAAAACGACCATGTATAGTAAGGCGTTTTTCGACGAAAAAAATGACCATGTACAGTAAGGCGTTTTTAATCGGAAAAAAAACGACCATGTATAGAAAGGCATTTTTAGCCGAAAAAAACGACCATGTATAGTAAGGCGTTTTTCGACGAAAAAAATGACCATGTACAGTAAGGCGTTTTTAATCGGAAAAAAAACGACCATGTATAGAAAGGCATTTTTAGCCGAAAAAAACGACCATGTATAGTAAGGCGTTTTTCGACGAAAAAAATGACCATGTACAGTAAGGCGTTTTTAATCGGAAAAAAAACGACCATGTATAGAAAGGCATTTTTAGCCGAAAAAAACGACCATGTATAGTATGATGTTTTTAGCCGAAAAAAAACGACCGTGTATAGTAAGACGGTTTTAGCCCAAAAAAACGACCATGTATATTAAGGCGTTTTTAGCCAAAAAAAACGACCATGTATAGTAAGGCGTTTTTAGACGAAAAAAACGACCATGTATAGTAAGGCGTTTTTAGACGAAAAAAACGACCATGTATAGTAAGGCGTTTTTAGACGAAAAAAA
>NW_017804875.1:824496-962662 GCF_001891065.2 Hippocampus comes
AAAAAAAAACAACCATGTAGAGTAAGGCGTTTTAACACGAAAAAAACGACCATGTATAGTAAGGCGTTTTTAGCCGAAAAAAACAACCATGTATAGTCAGGCCTTTTTGAGGCGTTTTGGGCCGAAAAAAAAAACGACCATGTATAGCAGGGGTGGCCAACCAGTCAGAGACAAATAGCCAAATTTTTTACTGAATTTCTGCACAGAGCCACATCATAGCCTTCCTCGCGCACGCACACGCGCACACACACACACACACACGCACACACACACACACACACACACACACACACACACACACACACACACACACACACACGTGCGCTACGCACTCACGAGGGTGCCCACCAGTGCACTCGCGTACATATGCACGCACACCACGATGAGCAACAGTCGGAACGGGCTGAAAATGAATGAAAGATACAAACAAACAAATAATCATAATAACAATACATTTCATTTATAAGCGCCTTTCAAAACACTCAAGGACACTTTACAATCAAAACAAGAACAATAAAACCACAGATAAAATTATAAATAATAAAAGGAGAGATGAATTTAAACTGAACATGCGATTTTAAATCGCGATTTTCAAAAGTTGACGCCGGCAACATCGCCGTCGTGAGGAGCACTCGCCGACCCAGCCAGGCCGGCCAACACGCCGTGGTCCGCGGATCGGCCGCCGTTTATGCCGTTGTCTTTGCGTGGCCGGCGGGAGGACGACCAAAAGGAGGTGATGCCCCTGGAGCCATCGAGGTGGAAGCCCCGACGGGATCCTCGACAGAAGTGCAGGGACTCCCCCATGACGAGAGCAAACCGCAGAAACGACAGCAAACTGCAAAAAAACGCAAAAAAAGAATAATTGCGGCTGAGCAGCGGCAGCCAGATGCGCCAGCGTTCACTCAACCCGAAGTGTGTGTTACCGATGTTAGATGCCATGTCACTTTTTTTTTTAATCTTTTTTTTCCCCACGCATTTCCTCCTCCCACCCCTTGCGGTCGACTTGGGACCAGTTCGCTGGCTCCCGGTCGATTGTGATCGACGTATTGGGCACCGCTGCCTTAAAATCAGAGGTAACTCGCTGACTAGCTTAGCACTTAGCGCCGTTGTTTGCGCATGAGCGGTGATGCACTCATCTGATTGGTTGCTCTCTATGTCAATCAAGTAACGGGATTGATGATAGGCTGACGGAGTCAAATAGCTACATGCGGCTCGCGAGCCGCGGGGTGGCCACCCCTGATGTACAGTAAGGCGTTTTTAGCTGAAAAGAACGACCATGTATAGTCAGGCGTTTTTAGACGAAAAAAAAACAACCATGTAGAGTAAGGCGTTTTAACACGAAAAAAACGACCATGTATAGTAAGGCGTTTTTAGCCGAAAAAAACCGACCATGTATAGTAAGGCGTTTTTTTTTTCGGAAAAAAACGACCATGTATAGTAAGGCGTTTTAGCCGAAAAAAACAACCATGTATAGGAAGGCATTTTTAGCCGAAAAAAACAACCATGTATAGTAAGGCGTTTTGGGCCAAAAAAAAAAATGACATTGTATTGTAAGGCGTTTTTATCCCTAAAAAAACAACCATGTATATTAAGGTTTTTTGGGCCAAAAAAAACGTATAGTAAGGCGTTTTTAGCTGAAAAAAACGATCATGTATAGTAAGGCGTTTTTAGCCGAAAAAAACAACCATGTATATTAAATGACCCTGAGGCTAGCGCAGGCCGAAGGCCAACCTTTTGTGCCTTCAAAAGTCCTCAGTGACCTAAGCCCCCCCACCCCTCCCCCCCTTCCCTACACACACACACACACATACACCACCTGCTGTTGTAGGGCGCTCGTGCAGTCTGTGGAGATGGAGTGATTGGGACATTACAGAGATTGAGCACAAAACTATCAAGCCAATCAAATCTCCATGGAAACCTAATCACAAACATGAATATCGTAATAATAATAATAATCAATAACAATGTGTCATCCTTAGCGTAATGTCATTGTCGGAGCTCAACAACAGCAAGAACTTGTAACATGGGCATACTTAGTTTCTTGTGAAAAGTCATTTTTATTTCAAGTTTATATGAACCAAAAATGAAATACAACAAATGTGTTCATAACCGTCGGTGGGCCTGAATGTGTTGTTAATAAAGTACAAATGATCATTTAAAAAGGATAAATAAGAATGATTAAAGTCTGATCATCGCTTGTATACATTTTTTTGTAAACTTTGACTTGAATGAGAATCCAAGGGGTCAGTCGCTTTTGTTTTATTTTACTTTAAAAAAAAGAAAAGCTTGAGCAGTGACACACACACACACACACTAATTAAGTCCTGATAGATGTTCCCCACTGGCCCTGATGGTGCGCACGTCTGAGTGTGTGAGCAAATATGCACACATATATGTAAATGTGTGTGTGTGTGTGTGTGTGTGTGTGTGTGTGTGTGTGTGTGTACCCTCACGCAGAGCGAGTGCCGGGTCACGAAGGTCAAACTGGAACAAAAGCAAGGAGCAGATCCCAGCTGCCGCGCTAAATATACAGAGCACACACCCCACCCCCACCCTTTCAATGGGAGCGTGCCACCGTCTCTCACACACACACACACACACACACACACACACATCCACTTACACAAATGCACACACAAATCCGGGGTGAGTCGGAGTAGAGGTCATACGGGGACAGCATGCATGCACAGCCAAATCCTTTTCATCTTTTTTAGACTTTACGTACTTGTCAAAGATGCACTTTTAAACTATTAGACAAGGTTTGGGGTTTCCAAGTAGGGCTCAAACAAGAGTTCAGGTTTGAAAGTAAGGTTTGAAGTCTTTAAAAGTAGGCTTTTAATAACTCGTGAGTTTCAAAGGTGGGTGGCTCTGTATGGAGTAATTAGGCAGTCAGGAATGAGTGAATGATTCCGAATGCGGTCGTTGCATTTCGTTCACAAAATGTGATTTTGACGTGGTCTTGATTGTCTGCTGGCTGGCACGGCGGGCATGAGGAACCTGAGCTTCTTCCAGAAGAACCTGTTCGCTCTATTTTTTCTCCACGTGAGCGCTCCCTGCCTCCTCTTGAGGTAGGCAAGAGACTGCGGCAGGCGGCTGTAATCCGGCGGACCGTCTAGGACAGGAAATGCAGCTTAGCGATTTGTAATTAAAAAAAACAAACAAACAAAAAACGGGTTGCCCAGTACGCTACCCTGCACGATAACACTACACAATTCATTCAATGTCAAGTTATTTAGTTATTGTAGTTAGCTAGCTAGCTCTAACTACATCTCTAACTAGCTAGCTAGCTAGTTAGAGATGTTGTCTTGACTTTGAGTTAGTTAGTCACCTATTTCCAGCAGGATAACTGTGGGCGCGTTGTGCATCAAAGCGTCATGCAGGCCGAGCTTCTGCTCGTAGCTCAGCTGTCGGTCCTCGAGTCTGAAGGGCTGCCATTCCTTTGCCTCCTTCTTCTCCACCTCCTCCTCCTCTTTTTTCTTCTCCTCCAACTCCTTGTCCATCTCCTTCGCCGACGCCACTATGATGATCAGCCGGCGGCATTGTCGCATGGTGGCCGCCATGGCATCGTGTGTTGCTGCCATGTCAAGCACAGTTGGCTGGTTAGCGACATATTATTGGTTGGTTTGCCCCATATCACTGACAGTTAGCTAGCTAGATAGTTACCTATTACTGACTTTCCATAGAGAGTTGGCTAGCTATGTCGGATTAACTGTCATTCGTATTTGTGACTGTTGTCATTATCAACTACTCATTCATTGGTGGGCTAATTATCTTGCTATCCCCCTAAAGTTACTCAGCGAGCTAGTTAGCTATCACTTACACCACTCAGTTCTTTAGTTTGCTAGTTGGTCAATTACTAGTTAGTCCCTGAAAGGGTGAATGACAGCCTGTTAAATGATTTAGTTTGTTCGAGTGACTACCTTCTCCCGGGCTGTCATCTCGGCCTGAGATGAAGAGACGGTAGCCATGTCGTTCCTCCAGCCGGCCTGGCAGTATCTGCAGGGCGAAATCAGAAGCCACGCATGACGTCGTCTCAGAGCCTGCAGTGGGAACCACGCTCACCAAGGCGTCGTACGGGAGCCAGTCGGCATCTGAACACACGGCAGATGGCGGTGTGCCATTGGCATTTACTCAGTCATCGATCCGGTTAGGCTTGGAGTATTACTGATTGTAATTAATTTATTGTGGTCCATTTATATTGTTGAGATTCATTTTAAATAGTTAGCATTGGCTTCTGTTTGTTTTTTCTTTGGTTATCTACACAGTACAGACAGCTTGTTAGTTTACTTTGGTTAAACAAATTGAGTCGGTTAGCTACACATTGTATTCTTCAGTTAGCGCGCCCAGTGACATGACCATGAAGCTGTAGTGCTGTTACAGTTTAATGATCGACATATTGTATATCTCGTCCAGTCGTGCACCAGCCAGCCATGATAAGACTAACTAACTAACTAGCTAATTAACTATGATTTCTCCATGTGTCACCTTGTGGACTGACAAAATATCCATGCAGCTTCCTGTACGTCAACACTACATCCACCTTGAAAAAGACCAACAGGAAGATCAGAAGAAGCAGTGAAGAGGCCACGCCCACTGCCACACCAGTGTAGAACCAGCTGTGATTGGCTGTAAGAGGGACAGAAATAGGAAGTAGGACATATTTGGAGGTATGGCGTATGCTTAAGAAGTACTCTGCCAAAACTCTAACCGAGATTGGATAAATCAAATCCAGGCTAAATATGTTCTTTGTCTGGCAAGATATTTCTTCTTACCAGGCAATTTTTGTGTGTGTTTTTTTTTTTCTTATTGCATTACCTTCCACAAGCTGCACCACAAGACAGTCTTTCACCACTAGAGGGCTCTGGATCCGACAGTGAATGGACACGTTGAGGAAACGAGGAAGAACTCTCAAAATGGTCAGGGTGGACTCGCCAAACACGTGGCCTTGGTTTGAAGTGCTAAGGGGAAAAGAGCACCGTGTGGGCGTTTTGTGTATGCGCACGGATTTAATCGTGAAGAGTGACATACTCACAAGTGGAAGGACTCATTGAGCTCCGGGTCTTCGTCTGCAAAGCTGCCGTTCACAATCCAGAACATCGACGTCTCCTTATTCTGGCTGTAGCCCACCAAGGCCAGGCACTTCAACTCCACACGCGCACCTAGCACGTCATCAACGTCTCTTTCTTTACTAGTTAGCATGAACAAAAACCTCGATTTTCTTGGTCAGCTATGTAGTACTGGACACAGTTAATTAGTTATTTAAGTCGTATTATGAACTGTTAGTTCAATTATTTGTTGCTTGACAATGTATTACCGAGTGATGGTTGTTAGGACTGCCCAACATTTTTTTTTTCTTGAAGAGCTGCATCGTATTGAAAGTTGAGTTGTTTACTGTTTTGCCAGTTATTTGTTAGTTACATAGTCAGTGAGTTAGTTAGTATTCTTAACTACTTTTACTTTTTTTGACATTTGGTCTGCAACATTGTTGGTATTGTAGTGAGTGAGTCCCGTGCTACTTGATCCACACAACTGATGACATGAGATGAGGCAGCCCGTTTTGGTCAGTGACAATCACAGCACAAACAATCTTTGGCATGTCCGTGTGTGCACGTGTGTCATTGCTGAACTCACCCATGTCCACGGTGAGTACTTGATCCTGTTGCTGGACCACCTCTGGCTCGATAAGAACTGTCTGTGCCAATGCTAAACCCAAAAGAAATTGAAAAAAAGCTACGAGGTTGACTCATGTCCCGGTAGTTCAATTACAGTACAAATTGGTGCCCACCTTTGTCGATGTGGAGTTGGACACTGCGTGCCGATGTGTACATTCTGCTGTCAAGGCTGATGTCCACAAGGCAAGTGTAAGTGCCGGCGTCCTCCTGCGTGGCTCTACTCAGCCTCAGGCCGCTGTCCTGCCTGCTGATAACCGCGCCCTCTCGCTCTACCAAGCGGCAGTCCTGCATGCATGCACAGTGGCTAAACTTGACCAAGCTAGTTTTACTGAACTATACGAAATTTGGTAGGCATGTCTATCTGGATTAGACTTGCAAAAAAAAAAAAAAAAAGTCTCAAAAAGCCATTCCTGCAGATGCATAGGAAGTCTGCCATTTTGGTTTGAAGCCACCATTTGTTGTATGTTACACCCATCCTTTGATTTTTTTGGGGGGGTGACTCAGCAGTCTATTGTTAGTCGACTTACCAAAACGTCTTACACCCATCCTTTGAGTTACCCTAAACAATTCGAGACTGTTTGAGCCTAGTGAAGCACCGTACCTTCAGCCATCGTATATTAGTCGTATCGTTACGTCGTAGGACGTGGTCCAGCTTGCAGGGGAGGCTCTGGGTGACCCCCAGAGGGATGCTCCTTTCTTCGGCCACGGGGGGACATTGTCCAGGGGACACCAACACGCCAAAGTCAATCGTGAAAGTTTTGTTTTGCACCCTTCACAGCACACAAATATTTAAATCGAGACTCTATCACGTATCGGGACACTCGGTGTGTTTCCATACGTTCTCTGGCAGCTGTAGGAGCCATTATGGGACATCTGCGCGGGCAGGAAGTACAGAAACCCGTCCCTGACTTCCACGCCAGGGGGTAATGACGGCACCGGACCCGCCGACGCCTCCTTTCGGGTCCACGTGACGTTGCCCGTTTCGCCCACGTTGGGACACTTGAGCAGCAGGAGGTGGCCCACACTGACATGGTAGGTGTCTGGCGGCCCCTTGTGGCCTGCAAAGGAAGCACAGACATACGCTCGAGTTTACTGTATGACTTCAAAAACTACAAATGAACTATCATGCTGTATATTATTTTGTGTTGTTTTGGATTGGGTAAAAAGTGTGAACCAAAGGAAAAAAGTAACATTCACAAATCTGAATTTTAAAAAAAATTAAGAAAATGTAAAAAAACTTTTTTTGAAAAGTAAAATTATAAAAATGTTGAAAAAAATAAACAAGTTGTTTCAAGCTGCTATTTTCTGAAAACAAATTTGAAAATAATCGCCAAATGTAAAACACGTTTAAAACGATGGGAAACTTAATTTTAAACTGCAAAACAAACGTTTAAAATTAATAACATGAAAATAATTTTAAAATGTGGATAAAAAAATTCAATGTGAATCAAAATTATGGGGAAAAAATCTAATGTGAAACCTGTTCATCAGCATAAAGAAAATATTTGAAAATGTGAAACAAAATTTTCAATATGTACAATAAATTTGGAAAATATGATAGAAATGAACAAATTAACAAAATTTCAAATGTAATGAATCAGTAGTTATGTTTGTAAAATCGTAGTTTGCTCTTGAATAAGTTTTTTTTTGTTTGTTTCCATTTTTGTACATTAGTATTCTGTTAATGCCTATTTTATACTTCAATCTAAATTTGTTGGTAATTTTGCAAACAATTGTTTACTTTTGTAAACTCATCAATTTTGAAAATCTGAATTTTGCAAACAAATGACCCCATAAACTTAATTTTCTTGCTGGAGGCTCAAACAAGATGGACCTCACTTGACCTAATTTAGACGACACACTGACCTAAAAAATAAAAAAAAGGACGCTTACTGAAAATATTTGACCTGATTACCTCTGCCAAGGAGTGTAAGGCTTCATTTGTTGGTGCTCAGCCTCCTATTTGTGATGATACATTCCCAGTAGCTATGTAGTCAAGCTCACTGTAATGACCAATGTGATTTCTCCCAGCCAATCATAAATCAAACACCTGTTTGGAACATCCCGCAGATGAACAGAGCATAAAAGGAGCTTCCCCGAATCGTTGTCATTCACACGCAAAGATGAGGCGAGGTTCACCTCAAGTCAAACAATTTAAGGACAACTTTCCTCAACGTACTGTTGCAAGGAATTCAGGAATTTCTCTATTGACGCTCCATCGTGTCATCAAAAGGTTCAGCGAATCTGGAGAAATGACTGCATGCAAGCGGCGAGGCCAAAAACCAACATTGAACTGCGCCGTGACCTTCGACCCCTCAGAAGGCACCGCATCCAAATCCGACATCACCGTGATGAGTTACATCATAAAGATTTTTTTAAAATGGATGACGTGAATCTGGCCAAATGTCAGCGTACTCACCGAGCGTGCTGGCCGCAGCGAGCAATATGGCGAACGCGCACAGCCAAGCCATCGCTGCTTTCCGCACACTGAGGGAAGTGAGAAGTGTTGTCGCAACAAGTCGGAAGGCGAAACACACACACACACACACACACGCACTCTCCAAATCCCAGGACAGGCAACAATCTATTGAAGGAGAGCTTCAGTACATATATTGTAGGTTAAACGTGTCTGCCTTTGCTTCCTAAAATGCTGCTGACTATTCTCGCTGCCTTTGGTTCATACTCACATCTGATACGGCTTCTTATTCGCTGCTGCCGAAGCGACTGAATGGACTCGAGTTGCTGTATGATTTACACGTGAACTTACCAGTAAGACGTTGCTGCGACTTCTGCTTGCCGCTTACCTGCACATCCTGTTTTCACATACCGGTACTCATGACACACTGGGTTTTCCTTCAACGGAGCTTCCACCCTCATCAAAGAAACAAGAAAAAACACACACCGCAAAAATGGGCCACTAAACCTCAGTTGGGTTTCGTTTGTATGTTACCTGTAAAAGAAAAAAAAAAAAGTATTTCCTGTTTTTTACCTGCTGCGAAGTCAAAACACACACACACACACACACACATACACACACGTACACAGTCAGTTATGTTAGAGGGTTTACCGAAAGATGTGGCCACCGAGCACCATCAATGAATGTGTGTGTGTGTGTGTGTGTGTGTATGTGTGTGTGTGTGTGTGTGTGTGTGTGTGTGTGTGTGTGTGTGTGTGAGGACGGGGGTTGGATAATGCTCTTGGTAAATCCAAAATAAATGATAAATAATACTGGATGGATAAAATAAGAAATGCCTTTAGATGACCTTCAAAATTGCAGTCAAACATCTCATTGAATTGACTACAACTTTATTGTCAAATGTGCTGTACGTATGTGTAACATACAGCACAAGATTTTATGTTCAAAATGCGACAAATCAAAATTCAATAGCAGAAAAAAGGCCTCTTCAGAGAATTACTTATTTATGTTTAACTTGAGTTTTATTATATACATGGGACAACGATGAATTAATTTCCCACTAGGGGGCACTGTGGTACTTGCAAACAGTTTTGCTCCAGTCAGTCGTCTGTTCATGCTGGTGCACTCAGGCTCATGAGCGAACGGGTTAACCGAGAGGAACCGATTCCAGCCACCTGCCATGATTCTGCTGATCTTTCCCGAGCAAAAAGCATCTGTTTTGTGGGTGAGGAGCTAAACCTACAAGAGAGTGGTCTTTTGGGGGGGCGCTGCCCTCTTGCCCTTCACCGGCATGTGATAGAGGATCTCCTTCCAGAACTTGGACGACGGCGACAGGCAGCGTGACGAGTGCGCTTCCTCTTGCTCCCGTGTGGCGGTCCTGGATGGCGAGGACTTCCCGGTGCAGTTGATCCAGCTCTTCCGGTTCAGCCCCTGGTGCTGATGGTGGTGCTTGTTGTTCTTCCACCAGCACACGGCGCCCTGTTTCCTCCGTAGGTGACGCAGCGACTCTGGGAAGAGAGCCAGCTGGGCTGCGCTCACTTCCTCCAGCTCCACCAGCACCACCTGCCAAAAAATAAAACAACACAAGACTCACTCATGCTTAATCATTCTCTCTCAGTCAATAAGTAATCAGTTTACTCATTCAGTCATTAACTAGCAGTTTTACTATCTCAATCAGTCAATAAGTAATTCACTCACTCATTCACCAATACTTAATCACTGACGCACTTTGCCTCACTCACTGATTCGCATTCATTCATTAACTCAATTACTAACTTATTAACTCACTCCCTTCTTTAATACTCAGCCAGTCACTCATCACCTAAAATGCTCTTTTACACCCAATCACTGATAATCAGCCGCTACTTTACTTTTACTAAGTCCCTCACCCAGTCAATAACTAAACAAGTTATTCATTCACTCATTAACCAATTTAGACTCACTCACTCACTCACTCACTCGTTAACGCATTCACGACTCAATCATGCACTAAGTCACTTCTTGAAGAAAATAACTGTTCTTAACTCACCGACGGAATCACTAACTAACTAACTGCAGCAACTTAGTCCTTCAATCGCCGGCTCACTGACCTTGAGGGTGCCCTCCACGAGTGCTTGATGCATGGCCACCGTCCATTCGTATTGACGGCGCGTGTCCAAACAGACGTCCTCGCCCAGGTTGTTGTTGTTGGTGTGTCGGTTGTTGAGGTGGTGGCGGCTGTGCGTGCAGGTGAAGGACGAGGCGCCGTAGAGCAGCAGGAGTCTGCGGCTGGCCAGCATGTTTTCGTGCACGGTGTCGACCATGGCTGCGGCGGGAATGAACAAACATTCGGACTCCCTCGCTAACAACCAAACCAACCCATTGACAAACCAATTCAATTACCTTGTCCCGGCAGACAGTCTCGTCCAGCTATGAAGAGTTTGTAGCCGCAAGCTTTTTCCAACACTTGTGGCAGAATCTCCATTGCAAACGTTAGCACTCGGTGGCTAACATCCAACTGGCAGCCCAGCGGGTAGTAGGACGTCACATATGCGTCAAACCGCTTCCCGTCGTTCTCTGACGATAATGACAATAGAACAAATGTTTACAGTCGCCTAACCCTCGGCTGGATGACTTAGAATGATTGCGTTTGTCACATTTCTCAGTCTGATTGGGGTTTCTGGATTTATTGCAACTATACCACTGAGCATGCTTGCATGAGCTGCTACAGTATATCACGTAATACGTGCGTTAGCCGCATCACTGAGCATGCTAGTGTTAACTACATCACTTAGCTCAATAACGTTAGGCACGTTAATTAGGATGAGTGGCATTTCTGAGTGTGCTAGCATGATAAACATCCCGTTTGCGCACAAGTGTTAAAGCGCCACTTAGCAGACAAGTGTTAGCCTCATCCAATTAGCATGCTAGCATTGAAAACACACCAACTGGCGTGCTCATGTCATTCACATTTATGCGCCTGATTGCGTTAGCCATGCTATTGTAACAATATCACTGAGAATGCTTGTGTTAGCTGCTACAGTACATCATGTATCGCACGCGTCTTAGCTGCATCACTGTGTGTTCAAATTGAAAAGTTGTGTCACTGCACACGCTAGTATCAATTAGCGTGCTGACAATAAATACGTCACTTAGCATGCTTGTTATTACCCTCGTTTGCATAAAAGACGGCAAAGGAGCTGCGGAAGAACAGCACCACGTCAATCTTGAAATGGAAGTACACCACCACGGCAATCACCGCGAGCGCCGCCACGCCACCGAGCACAACGCCGACGGCAACCTGGACACCTTGCTCTGTAACACACAGGAAGTCAAGGCAATGAGACAAGATGGCGGACGTCAGACGATTTGTAGATTTACCTTGAGGCAGAACGGAAAAGTGAGCCTGAGGAATTCCTCGCGCGCTGTATGCTCGACACGTGTAGTTGATCAGGAAGTCGGCCTCCTCCAGGGAGGAAATGGTCAGCACGCTCTCCATCCACACACCTTTCGGTGGGACGCTCGCACGCCACACGCTGGAACATAGGAAGTTGAAACAACAATGGCAGACAAGAGATAGTCGGAACCCATTACTCATGGAAGCTTCCCAGAAAACAGAGCCATGTCAGCATTTTGGATTATTTATTATTGATTTTATATATATATATATATATATATATATATATAGGTACCGTGGTTCTGATGCAAAGATCCTCTCTGAGTTGTTGGTGGAAATGAAGTCAACGTCATCCAACCAAAAAACGTCCACCATCGCGTCGTCGGGAACGGTGCCGATGCACGGCACAAACACTCGACATGTTCGTGTCAAACGAGATCCTGAAAACAAATAGTGAGCCGTGTTACATGTTAGCAGCTAATGTGTTTTGACATTTCTAACACTTGACCTCTTACCAGGGGCTCCTTTGAGGATATCATTGGCTGGCTGCAGCACTTGGGGCAAGAAGCAGTAATCCTCTGTAACAACAAACAAACACCGTTGACAATTTCGAAATCCCCATTCGCTGCCAAAATGAACGATCTCTGTTGTCCGCTAGGGACAGCGTGAAGGTTGCCTACCTTGCACCCAAGCCTGGATGGACTCCGATATGGACGCCGCCACACCCCCCAGGTTGAAGTTGAGGGTGCACGTGTACGGCTGGTTGTTGCGGCTGTCCACGTTTTTAATTTTCAGCCGCGCTCGGTTGCGGTACACGTGTCCCTCAAAGCCGTCCTCAATCACGTCGCAGCCCTGATAATGCATGATGACAGGTGGACATAACAATAGGACAATGTTTACAAGTGCCTGCCAGGCTAAAAGTGGAAGAACGGTCAAATTGGTAAAAAGCAATTTGGTAAAAAAGGTCGTTCGTTCGGTTGTCCTTCGTTTTTGCTTTTGACTGTTCACTCATTCATTATGTAGTTCATTTCCCGTCTGTCAGTAAATAAGTCAGTCTGTCAGTCCTCTCTAAATTTGTTCGACGACCCATTAGTTTGTGAGTTACTTTACCTCTTGGATGATTAGGTAATTTGTTCGAGAATTACTTTGGTGCGAAAATATGTTGTGGTTTCCAACCGGACAAAGGCGTGACTCACTCTGTACCATGTGACGGAGGCGCGGACGCCGTAGCTTCGAAGCGTTTTGAAGACCTCTTTGATTGGACAGGACAGCGTGTCGGTCACGCCGACTGTGAGGACCTGAAAGGCTTTGCGCGGTCGACCGCACTCGCCTCGCAGCGGGCGCTCCACCACCAACCTGGTGGACTGCTTGAAGCAACCTGACGTGCTGGTCCTGGAAGAGGGAGCGGACCAATCAGCAAGCAAAAATGGCAGGGAAGAGGCGGGGCTTACGAGTGGCAAAAAAGGCGTGGCCTCACATGTCAGAAGAGAACACTGATTCATTCAATTTGAATTAATAACTTCATTCAAATTATTTGAAATGCAAAAGGGTTCATCTATTCATCTTTTAAAACAAACCAAAAGCAATGTATTTAAGTTATATATTCAATTCATAAATTCAAAGGAAATTAAATGTAAATACAGTTCACTCGGTTTCATGAAAATAAATACCGATGAATTAAATATGAGCCTAATTCTGTTTTCTGAAATTGAAACTGTATAACATTTAAAATAATTAAATTAATTGTATTGGACCTTTTTAATAGGAACTTATCACACTCATTTATTCCACTAATTCAGTGAATTAATTACACTGAATGTAATCCTTTTACATGTCTTCCTTGTTTCACATTCAAATTTTTTTTTCACATAAGTAATTCAAATCATTCACAAAGTCGCCTTTATTCACATTCTTCAATTTCACGTTATTTATAAAATCCAATTCAAAAATGAATTCAGTTCAGTTTACTATTCATTTCAAACAACGAACTACGATGAGACTACAACTACAATAGACTAAATTGCGTGAGTTTCGCGTCTACTACTTGGATGGCGAGGCGTTACCTGAGCACACACTGGTAATGTCCGTCGTGGCGCATGGTGACGTTGAGTAACCACAGGGTCTGCCCTCGGATGAGGACGCGGCGGCTGACGTTTCGGAGCGCTCGTCCAGTCTCCACGTGGTACCAGTTCACCTCGTAAGAGGCTGCCGACAAGTTGAAGACGTCGGGAGATGCCAGCGTGCAGTTGATCATGGCCGCATCGCCCGGCACTGAAAACACGCGCTCAAACTGAACCTCGTAGTCTTTGCACTCATCTGAAAAAAAAAAGGGAAAAAAGTTACTTAGTTAGCTATTTAGCTCGTTCGTTCATTCGTTCATCTGTCCGTTAGTTAGTTGGATTGTTTTTCAGTGATTTGATTCATCTTTTTTTTTTTAGTCGCTTATTACAAACATTTTTTGTTGTAATTTTGTGAGCAAGTGAGAAAGCAATAAATGGTTCTTCTTTGTCAGTTAGTTGGTTTGTTTGCTCGTTAGGCAGCGTGTTAGTACTTTAGTTGGTTTGTAACATTGGTTGTCAGCAAGTTAGTTCATTCGTGTTTGTATTTCGCATTTCATTTTTCAGCAAGTTAGTGAGCTCGCTTGGTTTGTTAGTGGGTTAGTTTGACCGCTAGTTTGTTGGCCGGTGAGCTAGTGAGTTTGCGCATTTGTAAGTTAATTTGTTTGTTGGATCTTTCATCGTTGAGTTAGCTTGTCAGTTTATTTCGAAGAGATTTAGTCTGTTTCTTCATCAAATCAAGCTTGAGTTAGTCACTTATTTCATAAGTTAGCTAGCTAGCTAGCTCCTGGTCTTTGCTGGCCATCCAACCTCATGAGACATTTTGATGGGATTTTAGCCAAGTGAATATGACCTAATTCCCAAGAACTCAAAAGTATTTTTCCACACTTGCCTCGATCCCACCACACCAAATGACCACTTTTTCTCACTACTTTTCACTGAGACGTGCCTGTTTAAAAATCAATAGTATTGCTCCAACGTTTCCAGGATATTACAACACAAGCATGAAAGTTGAATGAGTAAACATGTGGTTCACCTTGACCCATTCAGGATTTTCCCAGTGTCCAGCCAGCGTGACCCACCACCACTAGTCAGCCCCCCGGCCAGAGTCCCAGCACCGCTACTCACCCTGAGCTGCATGAGTCCAGTCGACGCTTTGCACCACCACCAACAGCAGGAGGGTCCGCACACGGACGCACATGACTGAAACACACATACAACATACATACGTGAAGGATCGACAGCTGTCGTGTGAGGATGGTAAACAGCGGTAGGCCGGAGGACAAGGTGTGCCTTCCTTCTCTGTCGCCTCCCGCATGAGCAATTGCTCGGGAAGCTCACGATTTAATGCCATAACCCCCCCCCAAAAAATATGACGCAAGGCTACTGTGTAACCACATGGAAGCAGGCCAGTTTAGCAGCCTGTGTGCGTGTGAGAAAGTGCGCCCGTTCATTTGTTGGTTAGTTTGGATGTTTACTGCACATGAGTTAGTGAGTTAACTAGTTACTAGTGCTTTGTCAGTCAGTAAGTTTGACACTTAGTTGATTAATTCATCACACAGTCGGTCAGCTCCATAAATTTGTGTAGGATAGACACTTGGTTTGTAGTTGGTTTGTTTATTTGCCACTTAGTTAGCTCATTATTTATCTAGTCAGTTAGCTGTTTGGTTTGTTTGTTCATTAGCTAGTTACATTAATGTGTGACTGACTAAGTTGGATGTTTAGGTTTTTTCTTTCCTTTTTTTGAGTAGTTATGAGTTTGCTAGTTGGCTGAAAGTGAATTGGTTAGTTGGTCACGTTAAGAAGTGTGTGAGGTTTATACATTAGTGAGTATAGAGTTGGTGAATCAGCTAATTAATTTGCCGTTTAGCTCGGGAGTTGGCTGTTTTCATTTGTTCGATCACTAGTTAGTTTAATGGGTGACTGAGTTAGTTGGGTAGTTTGTTTAGTTAGTTCATTAGCTAAGTAGCTTGCTCGTTGACCCCTTTTGAAAGATTTAGATTATTTTACCTATCTGGTCTGTTCTCAGTCAGTCTTGCCTCTCGTTCGCTCATTAGTTCTTCAGTTTCTGCAATTATCGTCATTAATTTTAATTACACCCACGCTGAGGTCTCGCCTGTTTTTCATCTTTCCCCTCAAGCCGTGCAGCAAGAAAAGAAGCTGAGCCAGCCGCATGAGCACGCCCAGAGTGGGAACTCACAACCGACAGTTCTCGACATTTACAGTTAGGTTGGCTTTTATTTTGTCATTCAACTTCCCACTACTACGCATACAACTTGTTTGAATAGTCATCATGACAAAAGCATTGATTTTTTTGTGTCATCTTTCAATTGAAGGCAACATTTGTCAACAAGTAGTCTTCGGTGAGACTTTTTTGAAACATCACATCCGACACCTATGAGTACGACTTCCTGTGTGAACACTCACCAGTGAAAGTCATTCTTTTTCATGCACATTTCAAATTTCAACCAACATTTGGCAACAATTAGAGTTGTGGCTTTTGGCTTTTGAAATTCAACCTTAGTACTACTTCACATGTGAACATCCTCCAATCAAGGTCACTTTTTTTTTTTACTTAAAATTAATAATTAAAATTAAGATCTGTCAACAGAAATTACAATTTTATACTCCACATCACGTCGTTTTTTTTTTCTACTCCTGGTGTGAACATTTGCCAATAAAAGCCATGCTTTTTCTCAAATTTTCATTTGTGTTTCATCAGAGGTAACACTTGTCACCAAATACATGGTTACATTTTATTTGGAAAATCCACGTGCAAATGCAGAAGCACTTCCTGGAGTGCGTTTTATTTTGAAGTTCCTTATCTCATTAGAACCTGCTTGGGTTCACTGCTATGTGACAGACATTGAGACAGTCATCGATAAAAGGTACCGGTAACCTGATTTGTAAGTGCAAATTTAGAACCTATATTCATCCACTCTTAGATTTCTAGATTTCAAGTTGAATTTTTTTGAAAAACAGCACTACAGTCCCAGGACACTTTTTGAGTGACACCCATGGGCGTGTGTGGACTACGTTTTCCAAAACAATTCTTGGTATGCTGATTCCAGGCAACGGCTTGAGACTTTTATTTTGAAATGATTTTTTTCTCCCTGAGTTCCCAAGTAAATCACAGAAATTGAGCCTCTGCCAATAAAAGTCATTCTTTTTCATGTGAAACTTACATTTGAATTCTCATGTTGTCACCATTGAGATTGGTAGAGACCCAATTTGAAAAGCCACAAAACAAGGCCGCACCTTTCCGGGTGTGTGTACTATTTTCCAAGCAAAATTGTATGTTGACAATAGAGGGATTCTCTGCAATAAATATATATTTTTTAAATACCGAAATTCAACAACAGAATTCATTGACACTTACTATTTTGAAACCCTGTCATTGATTCTCTAAAAACGTTCATTATATCTTAAAAAAAAAAAAGCCCTGACAATGTGCGCTAGCGCCCCAACTTCCTGGGGTGACCTTGATGGCAACCCAGGAGGAGGTTGAATATTCAGGCCGGATTAAAACTCACCTGTGTGGCGGTGATGATGACTTGGTGGTGGTCACATGACAGCCTTCTTATGACATTCATCTGGTGGTCTGAGGAATCGAACGTGTGTCTTCTTCGTCGCCAGCCGCTTCGTCATCTGAGCAAAGACACATGTTGTAACTTCTTGGGAGTTGAGCAATCGCTTCTGGGAGGCGCACGCACACACACACACACACACACACACACACACACACACACACACACACACACACACACACACACACGCACAAGCCCTGGCATGTGTTTACATTCCACAGAGCTGCTTCACTTTTTAGGGGCGTCTTCCTGTGGCGGTATCTGGTGGCAAATGTACTGTAGTTCTATTTTTGTTCAACTGATCGATTTTGTTACTTTTTTGCTGATTTCCTGACATTTTGCATGGGGATTTCTTTTTTTGGGGGCAGATTTTATTTTATTTTTTAAATATTCCTTATTTTTTTGATACATGTCCATATTGCTAATTTTTATACAGCCTTTGTTTTTGCTGATTTCCTGAAATTCTGGGTGGTGATTTTTTAAAATTACTTTTTCATCATTTCATGTGCATACTGCTAATTTGATGTAGCTTTTATAAAAATTTACATTTTTTGTTGTTGTTGGTTCACTGTATTTTTTCTCTTTTGGCTTATGTACAGTACTTTTTTATTTACATTTTGCAGATTTTATGTTATTTCGATTTTTTGTTTTTTTTTGCTGGTATTTGAAGTTTTTTTTGATTCCATTTCATATATATTTCATATATTTTCATATTGTTAAATTATTTCATGTACAGTATTTTTACATTTTGGGATCTGAATTCAATTATTTAAAATTTGTATTTATTTATTAAATATAATTAACGTATTTATTTATTGCTGACTTAATTTTTTTTCTTGCTTTCACGTAGTTTTTTTAAAGGTGAAATGATTTTTTTTTTCCATTGTGCACATCCACAACACAGGTTTTAATTGGCATTTCCATGCTTTCAACGTAATCATCATGACAAATCAGTCTGACTGCATCTGTTGGTGTACAAGTTTTATTTAGCCTGAAATCATGTGTGAGCGTGTGTGCGAGCGTGTGCGTGTGTGAGCGTGTGTGTGTACGTGTGTGCGTGTGTGCGTGTGTGAGAGAGAGAGACAACTGTTCAAGTCTGGCAGTTTGCGTGACACGACAGAGTCGTGGGTGCTGCTGCTATCTGCTGGCCAAAGCAAGAAGTGCATCGTCCACTAGAAGGCGCTGTCCTGGCGCGCCAGGAAGTAATTGGCGTTCTTCTTCGTCTTCTTCTTGAGTTTGGGCTTGATGAGCAAAACGTAGAGGAAGACAGAGAGCACCGCCAGGAAACAGGAAGTGGACACACAGGCCACCACAAGCCACGTCATGCTCGAGTCTGCTTCGAAGGGGACAAACCTTCTTAGTTCACACCTTATTCCTTTGTTGGAAAATGACTCTCATTTCAAACCTTACTTTCAAACTGCAACTTGAAAACCTGACCCTGATTTGAACCACAATTTGAACTCCTCTACCCTTATTTTAAAGCACAAACCTGGCTTGAAACCTTCCTTTGAATACCTAACCCATGCTTAAAATTCGAACTCTGACTAGAAACCTTAATTTGTGACCCTAACCTGGCTTTGAAACCATAACACTGACTTGAAACCATACTTAAAATCCCTAACTTGAAATCTAATATAACACCTTAACCCCCTTCTTTGAAACCTTAGCCCATACTTAGAACCCTAATTTTTGAAATTCTAAGCCTTTCTTAAAATCCTATTGAAAACCTAAACCAAAGTTAAAACCCTACTTTGAAAACATAACCCCGTCTCGGAACCATATTCTTGAACCCCATCACCAGTTTGAAACCCTTACTTCAACATATTTTTTGAAACCTTCACCCGAACTTTGGAGCCATAACATTCTGTTTGAAAACCTACGATTTGCTTGAAACCCTAAAGTCAAACCCGGGCTAATTTGAAGCCCTACTGGTTAGCGTAGATTTTCATGTGTCACGCGACTCACCCTCCACGTGGAGCGTGATTGTCACTTCCCGTCTCCCGTCCTGATTTTGAGCCACGCAGGTTAGCTCCGCCCCTTCCTCTTGTTCCGTCATCGCCGCGACCAGCAGGCTGACCTCCACCAGGCAACCCGACTCCACCCGGCTTTCCCTGCATGGACGGCGACGGCCGTTTGGTGACAAAAAGCCCGTTTGCCGAGAAACGGCTGAGGTGAGGAAACGAGCGCCTTACCTCCTCACGCCCTGTAACACTCGTCCGTTCAGGCGCGATGCGTCCACCTGAACGCCGTCCGCCGACCACCACACGGCCATCTGGCGCTCGGACTCGCACGCCGTCAGCGCCGTGCACTTGACCTCCAGTTCCGAACCTCCAATGTTCAACAGTCAACAACTCATGAAAAGCCGTTCTGGTGACACGCTACATTTACTCTGTTACAACTGAAGTAACTTTTTGGATACTTGTCAGAGTAGTTTTCACTTTTACTCGAGTGTTTTTATGGAGAAGAAACATAACTTTTTTAGTCTTTTACGTTATTTTATTTGTAGTAAGGCTCGCTTGTGAAAATGTTTGGACTTTTTGGAAGATTTGTTTTTCTTAATTCAACGTTGATGATCTTCTGGACAAAGTCAATGACTCACCGTGTGAGGCCTCGTGGACGCTTCCGTTCAACGGCGTGATGATCAACGGTGGCGGTGGTGTTAGCGCCGTGGGTAACTCGGGCTCTGAAAGATTGACAAAGCATGCATTTATAATAGGAATTTTTGTGTCATTTGAACGAAAGGTGCAATTTTTTTCACAAATTATTAAAAATATATCTGGGGGTATTTTGAGTAAATAGGAAAAAATGTTTTGAAAATTGTTACATCATACATATGCTTTTGCTAATTAAACAAAGTAAACATTCAAATACATAAAATCAACAGAATGTGGAAATGCATGCCCCAATTTCTTTTCTTTTTGTTGTTTTCCAACAAAGTAAAAAAAATCTCCAATTTATTAGTTCCTCCCCCCTTAAAACAATAATTATTTTCTGTTTTAGATCAATGCTTTTCTTTTTAACTGGGAGACTGAGGATGTGCTCCACTGAACGACGAGACTTATTTATTTATTACAATTTTTCTCTGGATTTGATTTTTGAAGAAAACCCCGCAAGTTGTTTTTGTCACGTTAGCCGAGCCACGTTAAAGGCACCTTTGACGAGGAGTCGGAAGGTACGAGTGAGCGGGAACTCGCTGCGGTCGACCAGAACGCTCAGCCGGCACGTGTACAAACCACTGTCGGAATACTGCGCTTCCGGGATCCGCAGTTTTCCTGCGTCTCCCCGGAGGGAGCGCCGCCTGTGGGCCTGGAGGCCAATGGCGCTGGAGTCCTCCTGCCAAGAAAATGTTGATAATATTAAAATTGTCATGCACAATTACAAAAAGAAAAAATCAGTCCCATGCGCCCCCAAGTGGAAAAACTAAATCAAATCCCGTTTTGTTTGACCAAGACCAAAGCCAATTGAGTTGCACGTGTACCACCCAAAAAGTTGATGGCAGCCATATCCTAAGATGAAGACTAAGTGAGCTATGAATTTTTTGGAATGTCCAATTTTGGCCCATTTGTGCAAATTTAAAGAGGTCCGACATTTGTGCCCCGCTCCGAGATTTAAATAACAATTTTGCAGTGTTCGTAACGTTGGTAATTTTTTTTTTTTTTTTTTTTGCATTTTCAAATTTTAGTCATGTTTTAGAACTTTCATTTGAAAATGTAGTCTTGTTTTTAGCCTTCTTGAAAAAACTAACAAAAAAAAAATGTTAAACCTTTCATAGAATTTTAAACATTTTTATAGCATAGATTTCAACATTAAAAAATTCACATTTGGTGTCTAAATAAATAATGAGTAGACTTTTAAATATCAATGTTTTTTAAACATTTTAATGATTAGTAAACATTGTGTAGTATTTTAAACACATGCTTGTTATCATTAGTGTTTCTATATTTTTTACTTCATTTTCATGCTTAAGTGATGCTCTCACACTTGTTTTTAATTTAGTCATGTTCCTGATCTTTCTTATTCACATTTAGTACTATTTAAATATGAATTTTTAAGAGTTAGTTATGCTGTGAATTTGGTAGCGTTTTGGTTCCTAACAAATAGGATCTTTTTTTTTTTTACATTTTAACGTGACCGTCGTGGCGTTTCGAACGCTTGATTGAGCCACACTGCCCCCTTCAGGACTGGAATGTCCACACAAAGTTCAATCGGGCAGCTCGAGGGCGGCATTGCTCTCACCTTGTACCACTGGACACGAGTGTGGGACAATCGTTTCTTCACGGGACATCTGAGCGTCACGTTTTCTCCCAGCGTGGCGTTGTACTCGTATGAAAGGTTGTCCACGCCCACTGCTAATGCGGCGTACACCCGCAGCGTCACGCTACCTTGGATGCAGTATGTCGCGTTTCTTCGTCGCCAAGGCAACAGCAGCAGCAGCAGCAGCAGCAGCAACAACAAGACAAGCATGGCCAACCAGTTAAAAGTGCTTTTGTCATGTTTTGAATATTTACTTTTTTTACATTTAGAAGCATTTTTTTAAACTTCCAGTAGTATTTGTGACATTCTGTTTCATATGGTAGTTTTTTCCCGCACATTTTATGGTATTTTTTACATTTTGTGGTAATTTCTTTTTACTTTTTTTTTCTGGTAGTATTTTAACATTTTGCCATGTTTTCCATTTGGTAACATTTTGTAAAATTTGTAAGCGATTTTTATTTATTATAACATTCGTTTTTTTTTTTTTTTAATTTTTATTTTTTATAGCATTCGTTTTTTTGTTTTTTTTTTACCATTATTATTTATTCAACATTGTTTTTAGGACTGAGAATTTTTTTTTAAAATAGTAGACCTATTTAAAATGTAGCACTGTTTTTGAAAAAAAATATTTGTAATTTTTACTTTTTCACATTTATAGTAGACCTATGTAAAATGTAGCACTGTTTTTTAAAAAAATATTTGTAATTTTTACTTTTTCACATTTAGTAGTGTTGTTAGATTTATTCTTAAACATTTAATATTGTTAAAAATTTATCAACTTTTAATCTTCTTCATATTTAGAAGTATTCTTAACATTTTGGAGTGTTTTTAACATTCCTTTGAGACTTATCGTTGACCTTTAAACATTTCTTTACAGCATTTTCACATTTTTAAAGCAATATTTTTGAAAAGCTTTATGTTACCTGAAAGTGCAGGTGTACTCGCCAGAGTCCGAGCGCCAGGCCGGAAGGAGCCACAATTCCGGGCCGAGAAGCCGGACTCGGCCCTCTCCGGCATCGTGGGTGCGGTTACCCTTCGAGATGCGTAAGGAGGCGTCTGGTGGCTCAATGCGTCGTACTTTGAGTGCCTTCCGGAAGTAGGGAAAAGACACGGTGACCGCCTCCCCCTCCAGACGGAAGAGATCCAACTCAGCCGCCACCACGAAGCAGCCGTCTGTCAGAAAGAAGCAACGCAACAAGCACGTTCAGGAAGACAATGTTGAGTCATGATGATGTCATTCAGACACACACTGTTTATATTATTTAACATTGTCATGTCTTTCCTCAAGGTACATGCTTCAGAAGAAAATAAATCGCGCACGGCGCACCCCCACTTACTTGCGGTTTGGCAAATGCAGATTCACCTAGTTGCTGTTTTTTCCCCCCCAATATTTTAAATAACATTTGCAAATGTTACTCTTATCTTTTTGTATTTTTTTTTTTTGAGGGGGTGGGGGCTGCTTACCCTTCACAAGCATCGGCGGGAGCGGGAATCTCCATCCGTGAGCCAACTCAACGGCTAGCATCATCAACGCCAAGATGGCCGACATGGCCGCGGGTTGCAGAAGCGTCCAACGCGGTGGGACAGCGGATGGCTTTCAAGCCACCATGGCGACCGCTTCGGACTTCCCTGAGTGAGGGTCCCCATCGCAAGTCAGACTCTTAAGTAGACGATGATGACATCATCGGTCGTCATTGAAATGCCGCAACCGCACGATGGACCAACTGTGGTCTGACTCACATACGTAATGGAAAATAAAATGGTTTAAACAGATTTTAACAAAGCATATATATATATATGGATATCAGAATGACAATAAATAGTCATATACTTAGGATTTGACATGGTGTGAACTTAAAATTCTCATTTTCCTTCAAAGCTTCACTTCTGCTTCCATTTCCTCAGGAGATTACACAAAAACACACACAAAAACACAGAAAAGGAGCTAATTGTACCATTTTGTTTATATCTAGAAGTCTACATAAAATTGATAGTGGTTTAAACATTGCTTTTAACAATGACAAAGATTGGGTTTTTAACATTTTTTCCAGCCACACTGTCACATGTGTATTTTTTTGTTCTTTTATATTGCATTTTTAAACATTTAAGACTGGTAGTCCTGCCAGTTAAAATGGATCTTTGACCATTACAGCCATCAATGGCAGCGAATGAGTTACAGTAATATGTCATCTTCATGTCAACATTCAGGAGTAGTTTCACACTAAGTACCATACAAAGTAGTAAATAACACACACACACACACACACACACACACACACACACACACACGCACACACACACACACACACGAGTGATGTGTCAGTGTAATCCTATCAATGAGTGTTTGTGTCATTGAGGAAAACCCCATTCATGAAATAAGATCCAGCTCAAAATGTGTTTAAAAATAAATAAAATTATTTAAAAAAACAACAACAACATAACATGTGGAACAAGCCACCTATAACAATGGCAATAATCCTATAATCCTGTATTAATAAAACTAGTGAATTAAACTAGTACCCAACAGGAACACAAAGTCCTATTACTTCCGGAGACAATGTGTACTTACATTCAGTCAGCTTCCTGATAGTGTTTTGTTTTAAGGTCGCACAAGAAGGTAAATTCCAAGGTTTCCCGAACACACACTTTGTACTCCACAAAATCACACAGCACAAGGCAGGCGTGGTGGCAGGTCATTTCTAGAACGACACATATGTCACATTACAAGGAAAATGGAATAAATGCGAATGTTTTAAGAATCCAGTGTACAAAATATTTCAAACAAAGACATCCCACCTCGCTCAAATGTTTTCCTTAAGTTTATTCAAAGAAACAAAGACATCCTGTAGCGCACACACACATTAGCACTGTTAGCGGGGAGCTGACAGGAAGTGAATGCATCAACAAGTAAACATACAGTTGAACAAAACGTCGTGGAAGTGTTTTCTGAAAAATCACACCAACAAAAAACAAACAAACAAATAAAAAAAAAGAAGGTAAAACTTGCGTCAGGCTTTCGTTAGCTAGCTTTACAATGTCTTTATAGACAACGTTTCAAGTAACTCCCAACACCGAAAGTTTATGCGCATTGACACGGACAATGCTAAGAATATCAGCAATGCTGAGGACCACGACACAGCCCACTCAATATGTCTGCACTCCTCAATAGGGTTCTTACAAGATCGAAAACGATCGTTCCTGAACGTTTAAAGCGTCGTGGCGGATAACTGGGTCGTGGCTGAGGAGGGACTAACAATCAGAAACCTGCTCCAGCACAGCTTCAGTCTTTGACAATCAGATAAATTGACCGTCATCCAAGAAGATAACAAATTAAAATCGTTCTTGCCTGGATCTGACACGTGGCAACGAACTGGAAACTGTTTCCGTACTGAAGACATGTTGATCCCTAAAACAATTGGTTACAGGCTGTGCACGAATCGGTGGCGAGTTGAATGGAGTCGTGAATTGACGATTGAAAACAATGCCAAATCACATTTTTCCAAATTAAATCAGAGCGCATCATTGTTGTCAGAGCGAAATGTTTGACCTACTGTATCTGCATGGGGACTACACCTACGTGAACGCCACGTACGTTCGTCTGGAAATATTAGTGTGAATATTTGGCCGGCTAATGCCGTCCTCGCAATGTGAATATTTGGCAGACAAACGCGGTCCAGCGACGGGATTATTTGGCCAGCTAGTGCCTTGAAGTTGGCCGGCTAACGTCATGTTAGCAAAAAATGAAAGGGAGTTTTCAAATTTGGGATGGTGTACCTGAGAGATGAAGTGGATTAGCACTAGCTAGGATTAGGCTAGGAGCAACATAGAAGGATATAAAATGGGACCAAAGAGGAAAAAAACATTTTCTTCTGCCGCAGATTTTTGGCGCAAATCCGAGCTCTAGTCAGGGGATATTAAAAATCAAGGGGGTTCTTTCCAACATTGAAAAAAAAATGTTTTCCCGATTGGTTGAAGAATAGCATCTGATCACTGACTAATGAGCAAGATTCAGATTCCATTTTTCACACCTAAATATTTTTTTCAGAGTATATCCAAATTCAACTGTGTTCTAAAGTAGAGATATTACAATAACCTGAACCTGTACTGATCCTCACTTGGATTTTAAGTCTCATTGTTGTTGTTTTTTAACACATACTTGTAACTTTGGTGCCCCCCCCCCCCCCCCCCCAATTTGTGATCCCCTTCCAGCTTCTCGGAACTTCCCCAATGTAACCATCGCAACCTCGTCAATGTCGCTTGCTGTCGGTTATTCCAAACACAAAATGGCCTCCAAGTATAAGGGAGTTAAGCCACCATTTTGTCTCTTCCAAAGTCTTCCAAGGTTGCCACGGAGTCCAGGGAGGGCTTCCTGCCTTTGTGACCTGGCTCCAGCTTCTTCAGCATCTGGACCGTTGCCATGACACCCACGAGGGTAACTGTCCCAAACACAAAATGGCACCCATTTGTCCAGGGATGTTTGTCTTCCACAGTTGCTATGGTAAACCAGGTCCAGGGAGGACTGTCTGCCTCTATGACATCCATGTCATTGTTGCTATGGTAACTGTCGTGTCATACATAAAATTGTGTTCAGTTGTATGTGTGTGTGTGTGGGGTGAACCATTGTTGTCAGTCTTCGACAGTTTGCCGTGGTCACAGGATTCCACTGAGGACTTTGTGTGATTGTGACCCGGCTACAGTTTCTGAAACATTTGGAATGTTGCCATGACATCCTTGTCATGGTTGTTAAGGTAAACAACACGACATCCATGTGTGGGTTAAGTCACCATTTTGTCTTCTGAAGTCTTCCACAGTTGCCATGGTGTTAGAGAAATCTATGAGCAAAATTGTATCATGTTTAAAGTTTCATTTAATTTGGGCACATCTAAACGTTTGGGTGCGTATCCAGCACCTCCAAATGCCTGTGCACATAGGCGCCGGCCACCTGGCCGGAGGGCTGTTGAAGTCCACAATTAGCACGTCAATGCAGGTGGGCAATCACAGGGGAGTGGGCGAAACTCGGTCACAAAAGGGGAATGAATAATTTGGGAACAGCGGTTGAACAACAAAAGACGAGTTGAGAACACCCGTCGCGCCCAGGCGACATTTGTCGTCCGCAAAGTCTGCAACATGTTAATTCGATGTAGACCAGACAGAAAAGGCGCCAACGTACTGGTGGTTCAAGTTTAAAAAACAGGTAACCAATCACCACCGAGGGGCCGGACCGGGGGTGCGGTATGCAAATGTCGGGGGCAGTGTTTTCCTTGTATGTTACAATAAAAGTCGGAATTGGCGGGAAGGGAGCTCGAGAGTGTGATCATCGGAGCAACTACCGTCGTTCGCTCTCAGAGATCCCCCTCCCGCCGATATTGAAGACAATTTTCCTGTGTGCCGAGTCATTTCTTTAACTTTGTCCGAGAAAATCTCTGACACATGGTAACAGGAGGCCATTGAGGGTTCTTTTTTTTCCTGTCTCCCCAAATTCATTGTGATCCAGCTTGGGCTGTTTGGCATGACTTTATCATTGCCATGGTAACTGTTGCCCGAAAAATGGCATCTTCCAAAGGTTTCCACAGTTGGCATTCTAACAGGCATCCAGGGATTTTTTTCCCCCTTCTCAGTTTTGTTTGTATTCTGGCGCCAACTGCAAAAATTCAGAGCACTAGGATATCATCATCATTATCTCATGCTTCACAAACACACCCACTTTCTCATCAATAAATCATTTTTTTCTATTCACAGATATTATTAATATTATATATTTTTTGTACATACACAACTTTATTGACTTCTTTTTTTGGTATGCACACATTCTGTGCCGACAGCATGTTGCCCTCTGTGGGTGGAAACAAGCAAGACAGTGGGGTCAGGGCTGAATGTGCATTGCAAAATAATCATATTAATATTATTCATAAAAACAAATAAAATAAGGTAAAACACAAATATTCACGCTCATGTGGGAGGAATAAGAAAAAAGAATACACTTTGTCCTTTTTTACCCTCACTTCCTGCCCAAAATGAGTCCCCGCATACTTTGCGGGTTACCTTGATGAGGTACTTCATCATCAGGAGTGGCTTCATCTTCTTCATCTTCATCATCATCATCATCATCCGTCATCCCAGTCACAAAAGAACACTGACGCACATTTACGGACTCGTTAAAACTTTTCCGATGGTTCGAAGATGTTCAAAGTCTGGGGAAAAAAACCACGAGGACGAATATGACGAGCACCAGGAAATTTTGGGGGGGGTTTCTTTCTCCGGGAATTCACATTTGACCCCTTCCTCCTGTCATGGAAGGGTACGTGGAGTCCTTGTTCGTGGGTCCGGTTGGGGCCCGATGGGGTTGCGATTGTAGAAGTGGTCGGCTTCTGAGATCCAGTGTTAGCGAAGGCCAGGCGGTGGAACAAAAGGAAGTGGAAGTGGAGGAGGAAGAAGAGGAAGACGTCTACCAGCTGAGCAGGTTGCTTCGGCCCAGCGTCATGAAGTAGACCTGACTGGACCCTCCGGACCGCACCGAGGCGAAGAACACCTGAGGGAAAATACACACATACTTAGGAACGCATGTTACTTTTTTTGGACTGCTCCAGCTTTGGGGTTGTGTGACTGGGTATCTTCTTGGGGTGAATGGCACTGGGTGACTACTGGCCTGGTGGGAGATTTAAGAACTTAAGCCTGGCTCACCTTGTCGTTCCTCTCACAGAGGAACTTGAGTCTCTGGGCCCTCTTGTGCATGAAGACGCCGTCCAGGTGGCCCGTCTCTACCGAGCGGATCTCGATGGCCTTCTCGCCCCAGCCCATGATCTGGTTGGAGCGGATGTAGGCTGCAAAAAATAAAAATAAAAAAAATTCAACTGACACATTCAGACACTAAAATTAAGGTATGCATCAATGGAAACGTCAAGGTTTGTGAACTGCTGGAAGGGTTTTATTAAAACTAGTAATAATAATCGGAGTGATCTTTTTCAAAGATGACGACTCAAAAGTTGAGAACCCAAATGAAATTTCATGAGAATAAAGACCTCACTTGACAAAAATAAAACCGTTAACTTTAGGAGAAAAAATTATTTACGAGAAACAATTGACATCATCAGGAAAAAATTCACAACTTGACAAGAAAAATAATCTTACGATAAATGGTCTTTTTTTTTTTTTTTAAGAAAATAAAGTCAGAAATTGTACAGGTTTGTTGCTGGGATTTTCATGGGAAGAGAAAAACAAATTACAAAAAAAAAAAAAAAACTAAATTGAATTTGGACATTAATTGGAGTTCTTGGTGAGTAGGTGGCCGGCGTTTTTGGCATTAGCAGTCTCACCGACAGAGGTGGGCATCTCCCCCCATTGCAGCACCACGTCCTTGGTGATGCGTCCGTAGGTGTTGACGTAGACGCCCTCGTCCTCGTAGCAAACGAGCAGCTCGATGCCGTCCGTGTTGGGCAGGATGATGATGGCGTGAGACTGAATGTGCGTTTGGATCTGCGCATAGCAAAGCGTCCACATCAACTCCCTCGTTCATCAAGGAGAAAAGCCGTTGGGTTTTTTTGCCCTTCTCTTACGTGGGTCGGTAGGTAAATGTCGTAGACCGCCCCGGAGTCCACATCCACGGCGTGGAAGCCCGAGCAGGAGCCGTAGATCACCTTCAACCTCTGGCCCTCCTCCACCGTCAAGTCCACCAGCAGAGGCTTGTGGACCAGCTCGCCGAAAGACTGGAGTCCCAAAAAGAAGAAGAGATTGAACACTGCCGAGCACAACTGCAAAAAAAGGGATTCTGGTCCTCCGCGGCTAGTTACTGTTCATCTGAAGTTACGTGATTTAAAAAAAAAACAAAAAAACATTTTACAAAAAACAAGTTGCAAATTATTTTATAATCATATAAGAATTTTATGAGGAAAAAGTCCTAATTTTACAACTTGAGTCTTTTTACAAAAAATACATAGAAAAATAAAGCCTAAATATTTCAAGAAAAAGTGATCATTTTACAAGAAATAATAAATTGCAATTTCCCAAACCTAAAATAAAAATATGACAAATACGTTCTAAAACAATTAAGTAGCGCCAAAGCAAGGACCACGGGTCAATCTATGGGTGGCTTCAAGCTCATCAGTAAAAATAAATAAACGATGCATGCATTATAAGCCGCAGGGTTCAAAGAATGGGGGAAAAAAAAACGTAGCGGGTTATCGTGGAGAAAGTGGAGAAAGTTTTTTTAATCAAGAAAAAAAGAGGAGATTCAATCCACAGACTTTCCAACAATAGCACCCGCAGCTTTGTCTGATGATCTCAAATTTTAGCAGTTCCGCCTCGACTCCTCACCTTGAAGGCCATGAACTTGTGGTATGGTTTGGGCGCCCAAGCGTAGACCTCCACAGAGTTCTTCAAGGCCAGAACCAAGAACTTGATCCTCTCGTACTTGACTGCGGGTCAGAATTCCAAGTTAATAACTGGAGAAAAGGTGTGGGCACGAGACTTTGGTGCGGCGGGTGGGACTGACCGACTTTGTAGTGGACGCAACCTTCCAGGTCGCCCACGGTGGTCCAGCCTTGTTTCTTCTCCACCTCGGGGTCGTTGTGCAAAATCTTGTTCCGCAGCCATGACAAGTAGTAAACGCGCAGCTTGTTCTTCTTACCTGAACATCCACCCGCAAAAAGACAGATGTGTTTTTGTCACGACGAAACAAAGGCACTCGGCAGTGACATTTCTGATTGGGAGCGGATGAGGCCCTTTGCCTCCTGCATCAGCCAAAGATTGGAAATTTACAGGGTAGATGCAGGTTTGAGGAAGTCAAACCAATTTTTAAAAGGCCACTTCAATCCAATTTTACGATGAGGACAAAGTTGGCAGTTAAAGAGAAACAAGAAAAGAATCATAATTTGTAACAAAAGTTTATTGCACTAGAAAAATGTCTTAAAATTTGTGAGGAAAATCATTCAAAATATTTGTACTTTGTGAGAAGTAGGTCAATTTTTGGGGGGAGAAATAATTTGAAGTAACTTAAAAATGAACTTCAATAAACAAATAATTCAAAAGCTTGGGCAGGGGCAAGTATTCATTTTAGGAGAAAGAACTCAATTCTAATTGAATTTTTTCCAGGGAGGAAATGGATAATTTTATGAGAAATATGTGATGAATTTTTAAGCAAAAGTTTTAAATTTACGAGGAAAAAATTGTAACTGTACAACATTCAAAAAGATAGAAACGAGAATTTGCATGGAAAACTAATAAAAAAAGCAAATGAGAAACAAGCTGGCAGTTTTCAGTAAAATGAGAAAAAAAATATCGCAACATAGTGACAGGAAAAATGCTCATTTTAAGAGGGGGAAAACAGTTTTAAGAGAAGTCAAACACCAGGTAGCAACATTGAAATTTCACCAGAAACACGTTGCAACCTTACAAAATGCTAAAAATAAAAGTGGTAACTTTTCATCATCACTCCTACGATCTAATACATGACCGCAAATGACAATCAAGGAAAAATAATGTCACCTCAATTTTGTCACAACAACAACAACATGTCAAGTGCAGCTCTGGAAGACAAAATGTGGCTTTGACGTTCCCACACATGCATTACAGCAACAACAACAACAACATGTGGCGTGCGACACGCTGCGGACACTGATGTAAGCTTCCTGGACGTGTGTCCTTTTTTTACCACAAAACATTTTTGTTCCTCCCATGGAGGAAAAATACGCTACACATTGTGACGCCATCGCCACCGGATGATATTTACACAACATCCTTTGACTGATACCCTGTGTGTTGTCACACTATCTGTACTCGGTTGGCGGCAACTGGATAACAACGGATAACAGCGAGTAACGAGGCCATTGACGGGAACCACCAAACATTGTGAGAATTTAAAATAAATAAATAAAAGTAGCGGGTAAAAAAATTGTCATCTCACGAAAGTATGGCAGCCACAGTAGCACAAACCCAATGATGATTCTTTTTTTTTTTTTTGGAAATAAATTTCATTGTCCACGTGTGCCTCTGCGTACCTGATATGGTGACGAGGACGTTGAGTCCCTCCAGCACGTCCATTTGCTGGAAACGTCTTCGGTTGATGAGCGGGTAAACTTTGCCCTGACCGCTGCGATCCAAAAGCATCAGCCCGCTCTCGGTGCCCACCAACAAGTTCACCCCTGGAATTTCACAAAATAACAGTAACACCACCGAAAAAATATATCAATGTATTTTTTTCTTTTTCTCTGTGGAGTAAGACACCCGAGAGTTCTGAGTCATCACAGCACAGTCCTTCTCACCCCAGAGCGCCGCGCACAAGATCTCCGAGTTGAACCTCTTCTTGTACTTTCGGATCTCTGGCGTGTCACTCTGCGGGCGCGTGTTGACCGGATTCACGTTGACCACGGAACCTTTGCGCGACGGGTCTGCCCTCAGCGCTTCTGCCAGACGAGCTTCGTTGCTATAGCCTAAAAAAATAAAAATAAAAATAAAAATAAAAAAGGAAATGCCATAGAAACCACTTTGAATATCACTTTTAAAAGATGACAATCAGTCAGAATCAAGTTCTGATGCTCAGGAGAATAATAAGAAAAAAACAAAGGTCTTAATTCTGAAACAAAAATGTTTCGAAGAGGTTTGTATCTAAATTTGAACGACAATAAAGTAGAAAGAAGGATGTCTGCAAACACACCGACGTTGAGGGCGCCGCCGGCGGAGGGCGACACTTGCAGCAGACGCGGGTCGATGAACGGCGTGAATGACGAAGATGACTTGTGTTTCTGCATGTTGTTGCTCGATTGACTCTGCAAGGGGCACACGCGCATAACCACAAAATCAAATAAATAAATAAATAAATCATAGAATCATCATTTGACCATGAAACCATTAAAGCAATTTTTTAAAAATAAAATAAAAATAGGGAAATGATCAGGGTGACAATACATGCATACACAACACAATGGTTCATTCCGGGAGGTACAAACAAAATGGTGGATTTAGACAAAATGGTGGACAGATATTACCCGTCCTGTTCCTTCCGTAGACTTTTGACAATATTTGGACATCAATTAAATGTTGATTGAAACTCACCAGAAATCTGCCCCCCCAATCCCTCATATTGATTGCTATGAGGGGTTACTGTACAAGAGTCAGTTTATTAAGTACAGCTATGTCATAGGAATATATATTGAATGGCTAATTTTAATGGAATAAAAGAGCAAAATTGTAGATTAAAAAAAGTTGCAGCAATACAATGAGAAAACAGACAACTAATTACAGGATATTATTTCTACAAGAAAAAAACGTCTGAATTTTAGCGAGAAAAAGCGAATATTAAAAATATATATATTTTTTAACAGTTTTACAGGAACCAAAACATCATGACAACACAGTAGTAACATTTAACAAAAATAAAGTCATACATGTTAAAAGGAGAAAGTGTTACTTTTTGCAAGAAATGAACTGGAATTTTTATTTTATTTAATGTAGTAACAAGTAGTAGTAAGCATAAAGTGACGCTGTTTTACGAGAATAAAAGCGCACCATTTTGAGAAGAATGGAGTCATTTTACAAGACCCATCATGACGGGGGAATCGGCAAAAACTGTACAATTTTCCCTGACGCGTGATGGCTTTTTCATGACAATCCGGTTAGTGTGACTAAATGCGATTGCAGGTTGCCTAGTTTACAACAGAGACACTATCTTATCCGAGGGCTTCCGCCACAGTCAGCTTAAGCGAGCCACTTCCGTACCTCGATGAGGAGGGCCAGCTTGTCCAGTGGGCTTTGGGGGGACGCGATGGGACTGGCCAGGCTGGACGAGGAAGAGGAGGATGGGGAGGACGGGGAGGAGGAAGGGGAGGAATGATGGCTCTGCTGGATCAGGTCCGGCAGGAGATGGATGCGGCCGGCAAAGCCGTTCCGCTCGGCCTGCTGCTGCTGATGATGGTGGTGGTGGTGGGGATGAGGGTGTTGATGTTGGTGGTGGTGATGAAGGGGGCTGGGGGTGTGTTGGGTGAGGCCCGGGCTGGATGCCGAGCCGGCGGGCCTCTTTTTGTGCTCGCTCTGGAAGTAGAAAGAGGGGTACACCACTTTGCTGCTACACGCGTTACGCAGCAGCTCGGGGGGAGGGAAGGTGTTAGCTAAGCTATGGTAGCTACCCTACAGGCGGGACAAAATGCCATGTTAATTGGTAATGTTAAAAAAAAAAAACATACAAAACATATTATTCTTAATTGTTAGTCACACGTGAAGTTGGCACTTTACAAGAATCAAGATCTAACGCAGGGAGAATAAGGTCAGAATTTTACAAGATGGCGCAAATTTACTAAACACAAGTCTTAACTGTAAAACTAATGTTTTTTTTTTTAAACTTTGTAATCATTTCTCTTATTTAATGTGGCAATGAGGCAACTGAGAACAGTTTCTCATTTATAATGCCGACCGGGAGGTGATTTAGGGTTCAAGGTCTTGCCCAAGGACTTGGACATTAGACAGCAGGAGTCAGGAATGGAACAGCCGACCCTTTGGTCACAAGATGAGCCGCTCTACCAATTGAGCCACAAACTTAATGACATGTAAATGAATAGTAATAGAATAAAACAGTAATTTTGTTCAGAATTACCGTGTAACTCTGTGAGAACAAAGACGTATGTTCATAAAAATTGCATTTGTGAGTGTGAGCTTGTTGCATTCGCACCACACAAGGTTTAACAAACAGCAAGACAAAAGACAATAAACACAGCATGCACGGGACACCAACAAACAAATGTTTACAATTAAAAGAAAGAAAAAAAAAACAGAGATGATGCAAACATGCAAGTGCTGAATGGTTTTGGGCATGGGTACCTGTCGGACTACCAGGGTGCTGTCTTTGCAGGGCGTGGAGCCCACGTCGTTTTCGCCTTCATCATGGACGATCATCGTCTTCACAGACTCCGTCTCGCCGTTACTCAGCCGCGACGACCTGCAATAAAGGAGACAATAAACAGTTGGAAACATTCTGTCATAAATCAGGCAAAATTGAACCGAAGATAGAATTTTTGTTTCCAACAATGTCATTCATCAGTCAATGATGCGAAGACTTCATTTTGTGTGATGCATTTTGTATGAGTACTGCAGCAGTAAACTGGACCCTGTCAGTGCTGGTATAAAATATGTGGCGCACGTACACAGCTCTGGAGTCCTCCGGGCCCGAGGTGGATTCCTCGCCGGCCTCCTGGTCTACCTCCTCGTCGTCGTCCTCGTCTGTGGTATCCGAATCATCGCTGGATGATGAGTAATCCGTCACCTTGTTGGGGGGACGGACGTCATCCACGGCGCGGAGTTCCTTGGCGAGCGCAGTCAGGTCCTGCTAGATCAAAACCACAAGACAACACAAAACACGGGTTTAAAATTCACGCTCTATTAGCCGGAAACAGGAAGCTGTGAGACGGGAAGGGTGGTTTCGCCAAGGCAGGTCAGCCAATAAGATAGCAGGAGATGAAGCTGTGGGAGGTAAAGTTAGTGAGTTATTCGCAGGACTGAGAAGAATGTTAAAAGTTGACACAGGGTTTAAAAAGTTGAGACCAGGTAACAAACAAAGCAAGACGCTGACAGCTGAAAGACAATCACCTTAAGTTGACAGGTGGGAGAGGGAAATTTCTGTGACACACGGTTAAATTGGCTAGAAATTGACAGATGGAAAAAAATCACTTCAAGCTGAGACGAGTAAAGAAAAAAAAATATTCACTAGAAACAGGAAAAATTGTGAAGAAACTCACTAGATGTTGACACATTGTCAAAGTAAAAGTCTGGCGCAGTATAAAATCTACTAGTGGAAAAGATTAAGAAAATCGCCACAAATGGTCAAATAATGGTGAAACCATTTATCATTGGCAATTTCCAGCAAACTGTGAACTTTGAACAGAACAATAGTAAAAACGGCTTGAATTTGATATATATATTTTTTTTAATGGCAAGAATTTGACACATCCCTAAAAATCTACACCCGAAAAACTGCTCCAAGATGATATATGGTGAAATTACCAAGTGTCACTTTCTAGCAATTTCTGCCGTATGTCGTTTTTGAGCAAGACTTTGAACTAGAAGTTTATAAGTTGTAACGCTGAAAAGTAGTTGGCACATGGTAAAAAAAGTTAGAGAAGACACAAGTCAATCACAGGACAGTTCAAAGACTTTTGTCTTCATTAGTGGGGAAGAAAAGAGTGCCAAATCTACGTGCTCTAGCTCTAGGTTGGCTAGCCGGCTAACCCCTCGCTCACCGCTGGTCTGCCCGGCCTCGGCCTCTCCTCTGGTTTTTTCCCGGCGTTTTCCTGCCTCTGGAGGGGCGAGCCCTCGGATTTCAAGGAGGCTGGCATGGAGGAACGAGTCGCGGCGGAAAGAAAAAAACTCAGCGTTGACTTTTTGGTTTGTTTGGTGGCATGAGCACACGTGTTTTTAGCACTCACAGCGGGCCCTGAACCTTTCTCCAGAGCCAGCCTGCGAGCTGGAGTTGCTGGACGAACTGCTGGAGGAACTGGAGCCTCCGCTGGAGCCTCCACTGGAGCCTCCGCTGCTGCCACTACCGCTTCCAGCAGACCTGGGAAGCATCTTCTCCACTCGCTCCCACAGCAGCCGAGGCTCGGCCGCACTGTACAGGCCAGGACACAACGCACAGTCAGTCTTTCGGTGCGCATTTGCCCTCGTATGGTGTCAATTTTGGGCGGGGGGACTCTGTGGATTATTTCTACTCCTGCTGTTTATTTAATTTCCACTGTGTGAGTTTTCATAAAGACCCGGTAGATACCTGCCAGCGTTGCGGTTGATAACGGGGCCAGCATGCGGCATGTTGCCGTGGCGATGAGGCGAGTCTCGCCTCGGCAACACCGGCGAGCGAGACGTCGTCCTGACGGGGACCTTTTTTGTGATGAAAGCATCCACCAGTTGATACACACACACACAGACACGAGGAAGCAACATGATATCACATTGGCCTTCGCCAAAGTGGCTCGCTGTCGTTTGTTGTCCGCATAGTTTGTAGTACACATTTTGAACATTAAAGCACAACGCAAAAACAGCCATGCACGAGAGAATTCAGGCCAGTTTAGTGCAGCTGCTGCCAATCAGGACAAGTCAAGGAGTTATTATGATGTGCTGGGGGGGGTTGTTTCTTTTTTTAGGCAGAAAAGCTTGCACCTTGATGAAACGTAATAGATTGTAACTTTTATGACTTTTATATGATTGGTAAAGATGATTCCACAATGTTTATTGACTGTACAAATGCTATTGAATTTATTGAATGACAATGTTTTCAATTTTTGAATGATTATTTTTTTGGGTGTGCCAAAATGTAATTGTCGGTTATCATCCATTGATTGACAGTGCCACGGAGAAATCAATGTATTCAAGTTAGGCGAGTTTAGGGAATGGCAAGGTAACATCACTTCGCACGACAGCGAATATGCGGCATTGTTCGTCGATTCATATATGAGTCCGTGCGTGGAATGAAAATATTAGCCATGACTACTTTTTCCACTATGAAATGTTACTCGGGCTGAAATTGCATCTACAGTCGGTCCCGTGCTTACCCTGGGTGGTACTTCTGCAGAAGTGGGGGTTACCGCTTGATGGGGTCTAGTCTGAGGGTGGGCTTGTGCTTCAGTGCGTGCGTTGTGTGACGATGATAATGATGAAGGTGAGGATGATGAAGATGGAGAGTGCTGGTGAGGTTCGCTGAAGGAGTGTGAACGACACACGGCGGTGGCGGGCGGCGGGGGCGGGTTGCCGCCGCTTTTTAGGGCCCGCACCTTGGCATAAACAAAACATTTGGAGGGGAAGGGTGAGCATGCAGAAGCTTCCAGAAAAGTTGTCCTTTGACCTTGTTGGGGAAAAGAACATGTCAGCTCAGAAAAGCAGCAAACGACAAGTTAGAAGGAGTCAGTTTATATTATCCCGAAGCATCTCGAAGACCGCGAAGAAGGATAGGAAGCTGGAAGAAGAAGGTTAGGATGACAGTTTAAAGTGATGAAAAGCCGAATAAAAGAAACTCGGCTTTGAAGCAAAATTGGTCTGTGTGTGTCTTTTTAAGCATGTCCTCTTGAGTCTTTTTTTGTGAGCCTATATACTCATGATAAACATGAACCACAAAATTTTGAGTAAAGTAAAAACCCATTCAGGGGTTGAATTAAAAAAAAAAAAAAAAAAAAAAACACATTTATGGACACTGACAAATTACCAATGACCCTAAAATGTCCGCTTCAAATCCAAATGGTGGACTTGCTTTTTCAAGCATGGGTTGTAGCCCACGAAAATTCATGTTCCCTACTGAAATTAGCAAGAAACAGGAATTCGGTGGTGTCTTTTTTTTTCTTTTTTACCTGCGCCTCCACAGGTCGATGCATGGCCTCGGCATTCCCGTTGGGGTAAGAGGACTCGGACCGCGGTGGCACGGGGGGTTGTGGCGGTTTGGTCTGTGCCGACTGAGGAGAACCTTGGATGTTCTTCCGGTAGCGCTCGTCCGCCTGAAGAAGACACAAACAGCAAGCATCAGCATCAACTGGAAGGGGTTTTAAGATAAGATAAGAAAACCTTATTTGTCTCACAATGGAAAAATTTGAATCGTTTGTTAGTCCAGCCGTATCCCAAGAGTAGAAATACATCTATTTTTGCTCACCACACCGTTAGGTACCAACTCAAAAAGTAGGTAAATCCCAGAAAACATTCAGTAGAACGGAGGAACCTTCAAAGTTCAACAAGAACTCCCAAACTTTAAAGCAACAGCAACTCTTGATCAGCTCATTCATCGTATGTAAATCAACTCTGTTGTGATTCATTTTTTGTGACGTGGACACAGACGTCATAAAAGTTGTCAGAAAGTGGGCAATTATTATCTTTTTTTTTTACTAGTGAAACTATATTAAAAACGGCATAAAAAACTGACATTTCTGGAATGTTATAGAAAAGTGCACGTTTTTTGAATAATGTGACATTATTATGTTAAAAAGTTGGAGTGGACATACATGTGTACTATGGTGGAGTGGTATGTTTCACTTTGGTCGTTGCACTGTAAATACGTGTAAGACTTTCTACTACTTTCTGGAACACTAGAAAAATCAATCACAAGATGAGATGATTGATTAATCGATTAGCTTTGTTAATAGTGTTAGCTCCCACACCAGCAGCAGCACACCTCAAGCAAAAAAAAAAAAGCTTCAGCCAGACGTCACTTTTCAAGCGGTTTCACCTCTGTGACCGGCTCAGACTCAGTCACCGTTGTTATCTTTTCTGCTTCTGTGTTGTGTTCCGGGTTTTTGGGGGCATGTTTGGGACTACTAGGGTGCAGGTTCTGCTGGTGTTGGAGGGACAGTAGGTAGGCCTGCTGCTGCTGAAGTTGCTTCTGGAGCTTTTGAGCTTGCCGCTGCTCCTCCAGCTCTCGCCATTTGTACTCCTGAGTGGCAACATCAAGCCAAAGAACGTTCCGGAACATTACTCCACTTCTTGCCGCTTACAGTGTGCCTTCCTCTGATACGGGTTATGTTTAAATGTACTTGTAGAATATGCAGCATGCTCATGACCGCACATTGGAAACCTGTACAAGAGCATGGGGCTAATGTCAAAAGACAAAAGCTGCATTATGGGAAACTAACTTCTACTTCCTTCCATCATTTGTATGTCCTCTAAACACTGCATCACATGATGACTACATCATCACATCATCACCAGCCTCCTCTTTAGTCACTCATTCTACGACGACTTATAACCTTGGCAACATCTGGAATGAAAACATGGGAAAGCCTGATTTCCTTTCCTGCGGGATGACTGACTTCCTGGTGACATCATCGCCGAGGGCCTCTCGACTGAGCCTGGGAATGCCCTCGCCGACCTCCACTGGTAACGACTCCCGTGACGTCTCCAAAAATATCCAAGCAGACCCGGGAGGAAATAAGTCGTCGTACGTAGGCATGTTTTTTTCCGATGTTACACTGACGCTCTCATGTTAAAAAAGTGGGCATAAAGTGAGCAAAAATGTGTAAAACGTCATCCTAACAAGCAATTCTAAAATGTAAAATGTAGTCTTGAGTGGACAAAGTGAGTATTTCTCTGGCAAAGTGGCTCTAAAATTAAAAAATGTATTACTGTATGTTCAATGTTCTGTAAAGTGCTTTGTTACAGCTACATGTGTTGTGAAAGTGCTATATAAATAAAGATGTATTGTATTGCAGAAATCAACATGTTTTTTTTCTTACTGTAATATGAGACAAAAACGTTCCACAGACTTTATGCTGTGGATTTTTTTTGTTTATGTTCGAGTGAGACTATGCTATAAAAAAGGCATGGTTTAAAAAGTCATGATAAAAATTGACATTCTCTACATGTTTAAAAAGCGTGGTTTTAAAAGTCATGTAGAAGAGGCCGTAGCAACAGTCAAAAAGTAATGAAAACAAATGTTTTTTAAAGCTCCAAGAGGATATGCACACGGTTTAAAAAGCGGTTACACAAAGTGGACATATGAATGAGTGGTCATAAAGTGGACCATGTTGAAAAAAGGTCAAAGATAATTTTGCAAAGTGGCCATAAAGTGGCTATATGTGTTCTAAAAAAGTGGACATGCGTAAAAACACATTAAGTGCACATACATGGTTTTAAAAGTCGTTCAGTGGAGACGCACTGTTCAAAAAAAGTAATCGAGTGGCCGCGCATGGATTAGGAGGTTCACAAAGCGAGCATAAAATGTGCGACTCACCAGCAGCATCGCCTGTTCGTGTAGGAGCTGCTGCTGCAGGATCTCAAGGTGCCTCTGCTCCTCCTCCAGCTGTCGTCTGATGTACTCCTGACCACCCAACAGGAGGCGCTGGCATTAGTATGGCGTGGCTCGAAGGGCGGCCTCAGCCACTTTGCATCAGTCTGCGTACCTGCTCCCTGTCGGCCCGCCGCTTTTCCTCCTCGGCCCGCCGGCGCTCGTCTTCCTCTTTGCGGCGGCGTTCCAACTCGTCAGCCCGCCGTTTGTCGTCCTGCTCGCGCCGCCGCTGCTCACGCTCCTGCTGACGACGCAACTCGCGCTCTCGCCGTTGTTGCTGCGAGAAAAAACAAAGAAAAAAAACATCAAAAAAATGACTCAGCAAAAACATGAAAATAACTCAGCAGAAACACAATTATATGACGTGAATTTGACCTGAACACAAACATAAATGACAAAACTGTATTAGCTGATTGCAAAAGTCAGAGAAAATGACATGGCGAACAAACAAAGTGTCGTGTTGCTGACCTCCTCCAAACGCCGCCGCTGCTCCTTCTGCTGCTCGATGCGCTTCTGCCGCTCGGCCAGCAGCTGGCGCTTGTACTCCTCCTGCTCTCGGAGCTGCTGCTCTTGCAGAAGCTGCTGGCGGCGCAGCGCCTCCGAGCGCTCCTTGTTCTCCTGCTGCAGACGGATAAAGTCCCGACGAAGCGTCGACTCTCCCGGCACGTTGACGATGGAGCTGCCAAGCCACCACAATGATGAGAGAACATTTTGAATTTACCACCGAATCACAAACTTTGTCGTCATGTGTCACCAAATTGGACAAAATCTACAGGACAAGTTCAACTCTGAGGGAACCCTGGAAATGGCCAAAACGATGCTAATAATCACCATGTTGTTGTGTGTTTGCAAATGATAGACATGTCTACTAAAGTTCATGTGGTTTGGTGAAACTAGCTTTAGGGGCTGAATATTGAAAACATTCATGAGCTGCCTTATTTGAGTTTCGTGTTTTGACGAGTCATCAAACTTGGCCATGACTCTTTGCCCACGTGCGGCAACTAAAAATTCAAATGTTTTGCAATTTTACATTGTCCATCTCATGTTCATGTTTAGATTTGGGGGCATTCTGACATAAGGTCTACTAGGAGTTTGTGGTAGCCTAAAATAGCCTATTCAAAACAAAACGGCAAACGTGTGTGTGTTTTTACCTCGGTTCTCCTTCTTGCTCTGATGCTTCTTCCTCCTCTTCCTCACTGCCGCTATATTCGTATTCAGTCTCGTCTGTGGAGAACATGTAGGGTAAGCACGTTAACACAATGTGTCTTTGACATTTGATCATTATGCAATGGGTCTTTGCCAATGTGTCCTTCAAAACGCATCTTTCAAAATATGTCTTTGATGCACATCTTTGCTTCTGATGGCATACTTTTGATGAGTTGATATGTTGGAAAGTGTTTCTTTGGTGGTGCGTCATTGACTATTTTTCAAAATAAGTCTTAGAAGCATATCTCAAGGTATGACTTTGACAAAGCGTTGATGAATATGTCTTTGAGGTGCATCTTAGACAAAGTATTGAGTCTTGGTGTGTCGATGGTGTGACGCGTCTCCTCACCCTTTTCGCCTCGCTTCTTCTTGGTGCGGTCGATGTGGTCCTTAAGTTGGATGCGAACCTGCCGCTCGTTGGGCTGGTCCCTGATGAAAGGGTGTTTGAGCAGCTGCTCGGTGGGCGGCCGTTGCGTGTAGTTCTTCACCAGGCATCCCTCGATGAAACTGAAGAACTTCTTGGACCTATGAGCAGCATCCCTCGGTCACATTTCACACTTAAGAAATCCAGTTCAAAAACTTGAAAAAAAGCGCACCATTTTTTGGACTTGAGTCTTGGAGGAGGGTTTCTGGGGATGAGGAAGAGTGCCCTCATGGGATGCATGTCGCACAACGCTGTGGGAAAACAAGACAAAATTGACTGACTACATTTCTAACTCTAGTAGCCCTATTCGCGCAATTTTTTTCCAAGTCTCACTGTCCTTGAGTCCTGATTCAGGATGGGGTCATTAAAGTCCACCTGCGAATTTGCCGGTTTCCAACATAGTGTAAGAAGGGGACTGCAGGAAATATTACCATTATATCCCCTTTCACGCTGTCCCATCAAGGATGGAATGGGGTGTAAATAGACCGATAAAGTTGCAGATTTTCCAGTGTATAAAATACTGGCATGGAATTGGGTATAAGTCGACCTGTGATTTCAATGGCTTGTCATGGAGAGTTTGAGACATAAAAGGTGCAATGCAGGAAATATTTCTAAAATAGCCCCTTTTACACTATCTAAGCCATCTTTTTTTAGCACCGCACACCCACAATGGGAGCCGGCTCAGCAGGCTCATCATGTGGGGGATCCTGTCAAGGAGACACTACCAGCTCTGGGTCCTTCTCAAGACACCCTGACCAGCCCCCAAGAAGAACGAGGTGAGGGAACTGGACCACCAACCTGACTCTGCAAAGTCATAATGTCTGCGTGAATGTGCACTGTGGACACCAAAGACCTCCACTGTTGCACTTAGGATGTGCCAGTTTGCAGGGTTAGAGTGTGAAAGGGGCCAAGGGCATTTTATGACTTACGCGGAGCTCCTTCAGCCATCTCGATGGCTGTAATCCCGCAAGACCACAAGTCGCTCTGGAGGAAAGGGGAAAAAACATTCATGGAAAATTCTAGCAAAATTACAGCAGTCAGCGTTCAACTGGGGTATGTACCCGGTAGTCGTAAGTGGCATCCGGGTTTTCGTCGCAGGCGATGACTTCCGGAGCCATCCAATATGGCGTCCCGATGAAGGTGTTCCGGCGTCCAACGGTTCGGTCTAGTTGAGCGCTAACGCCAAAGTCCACTGAGGAGGTGGGTGAGCATGTTATCATTTGATCAATTTTCATTAGAAGAAGCAAATATGCGACTAAAGGAAAAGCGTATGATCTAAAATCTTTGTCCTGCACTCAGGTTGCCAACTGTTCAAAATGGTAGCAAGTTAGCATTTGATGGACTCTCCTTCGAAATAATAGTCGACCACAGAGCAAGATGTGAAAACCTAAACTTGATCAGGATTAGCTTTCTCTCTAACCAGGTTGCTAACATGGTATGTTAGCATAGCAACTGTTGCCATGTTGGAGTTGTTTTGATTCAGATTACAAATACTCTAATACCCCAAACACAGGGTTTAATATTTTATCGACTCACGTTGCTAGATCGTTGTATGCTAGCATGCAACCTATCTCAGTAGGCACATTAACGCTCGCTCATAAGGTGTTGTTAGAATACTAGCTGGTTAGAAAAGGAGGCCACTTTCTAACTTTTTCATACCCAGCTTGACTTCGGCGTTCTCCGTCAGCAGCACGTTTTGCCCCTTGATGTCGCGATGGATGACGTGATGGGCGTGAAGGTGAGCTAAGCCCTGGAAAAGGACAAAAAAATAATTAAAAAGGAGTCAAACGTGAGCCAAAATGAAGTTATGAAAAGGACAGGAGAGGTTTCCTGACCCTGAGAATCTCTCTGGAAATGTAAGCGATCCAGTCCTCCTTCAGCGTATTGCCTTTGGTGTTCTTCACTAGGTCAGTGATGGACCCGGCCCCGCAGAACTCCATCACCAACTGGAAGAGGCAAGACTCGTGAGATGGAGGACACCATGAATGCCAGGGGACGGCGCCAAAGCCTGGGCCAATTTGGCGGAATCTCTCGGCTCTGACATGCCACGACCAGTTGCGCGAGGGTGCTCAAAGAATAACACGTGCATTGACAGTTCACTGGGAGCCTCGTAAACGAGGTCGTCACTACGACAGCTGGAGAAAGGCAACAAAACATGAGACTACATTTCAATGTGAGAGTGACACCGCTCCAGGAACTTGGAAAACAACGTAGTCAGAGTCTATAAATAAAAATGAAAATATATATGTATTTGTTGATATTATTCTTCTTATCATTAGAAATGTACCCATAGCTGGTCATCGTGTCCCGGCGGACTTTTCTTGATGAAGGCACCATAGTAGGTGGCGATGTTACGGTGGTGCGAGTACTTCTTCAGCATGTTGATCTCCAGTTTGATCTCTTCCTCTTCATCCTGTGTTTATGGAAAATGCTGGCTTCAAACTTTACTGAGTCACACTGCAAATATACAGACAGGTGGCAAAAGCCAAAAAGGGCTCACTGTTTTATCCCTTTCATTCATTTAATTAGGTGTTCTTGTTCATGTTACTTAAAAGCTAAAAGATAGATGCCAAATTAAAATATAAAACGTACATTTAATCTGAACTCAGAGCAAAAGAAAATACAGCGTAAAAAGACAAAACAAATTAGCAAAGGACAAAAAAAGCCAAATAAATAGACAAAAACATGAACTATTCATTTAAATATATATATATTACCCCCCCCCCAAAAAAAACCCTCAATGTTTATTTTCTAATCTGTGCAGACTCATTCATCAGCAGAGCTCATCGACGTTGCCAACTAGTGACCTGGCATGTAGTCTGTACTCTGTCATTTAATTTTTTTTTTTTTTTGGGGTGGGGGGGTCTATTTCTATCCCGTCTGTTGTCATGTGAACGAATAAAGTGCATGTTTTGGTGTGTGGGTAAAAGCCACAGCGTTCCCCATTCTGGCTAAGCCATTCATTCGCATCCTAGGAGTCCTTGACGCTCGACATTCGAGGTTGTATTTATTTATTTGGGGGGCGGGGGGGATGTTTTAACCTCAGTCAGCCTCCACTTTTGCGGTGTCAAGACAGCACGTGATTTGGCTCGTTAAATAACAGGCGAACATCCAAGGACACCAGACACATTCAAGTCAAGCCATGATGATGTCATTGAGTCCATGTGGTGACTCACACATGCGCGCATGCACGCAGCACACGCACACAAACTCACTCATGCCATTGTGGTCCCCGTTTGGTTCCCTTTGACTTGAGCACTCTGCTTTGCAACAGCCCAGCGGTCAGGTATGTTTTTTTTGTGGACCTTACAAATCCCCCAGCATACTCGTTTTTCGAGCCCTAGCTTGGTCAATTTTACTGCCTTGTGTCGTGAGCCATAATTTGAGTCCGACTCAAACAATTACAGTTGTCCCTCACGATGTCGCGGTTCACTTATCACGGATTTAATGCACCATAGATTTTTTTTAAATTATTATACAGTACAGTTATTCCACTGCACATCTCTGCCTGCCACTGCTAGTTAGAATGAAATGTAATCCATAACAGGTGGTATAGATAAGCGGAAGATGGAAACAGCTGCTGGTGCTCTTTCAATCGCTTTAGTCAAAAAGCTGTAACAAAATACAGTAATCAATAGCACATTCTTAGCACACCTGCTGGTAGCCTTAACTGCCACCGTCACTCACTGTACACCGCGGTGGCTAATGCTATACCAATAGTATGTTCTTGTACGTGAACATCCATGTCACTCAACCGGACAGATGCACTTTTTAAAGCCATGTACGCATTCCCAGTCATAGTTACTATAATGTCGCATATGTGGATGGCAACTCCAAGTGGATTGAAATGATACCTGAATGTCACGTTTGGTAGTGATCAAGTGTACATATGGGAAAAAAAATACAAATAATGCCATAGATTATGCATCCTGATTTGTGGATTTATTGAAATAAATATGTGAAACCAGCTACTGTCAGAAAGTTAGTGTGTCTACAAATGGTTCAATAAATAAGAGTAGACTCTCTACCGAAGCAGTGAACTAGCATGCCTAATATAAAAATAAATTTAGAGACATAATTGCAAACCGGTGAAACTGTGGAATCACTATATTTTTGTTTATGGTTATCATACAGTCAGATTCTGATACCTGCCGTGGTGACGGTATCAAAAGTGTCCCATTGGTAGAAACCTGGGTGTACCTTTCAATTTTTTATTTATTTATTTATTTTTTGGGTGGGGAAGGGGGGCATCCATTGCACAAAATGTAATTTTTTGGGACCTTGTGAAGCAAACAAAGAGTTGACGGGAACGTCTCCTATGATTCTGCTACGCTTTGCGTCAACTTTTCCAAGAAAGTAAGAAAGTTGACAAGATAAGCGCTACTTTCTTGATGTTGTTTTTTAGTCCTTGTGACAACTAAAACAAAACGCGCCACAGCTGGAAACTGCATACAACCAGAAGTGTGTCTCATTCTGTGTGTGTGAGTCTTCCCGTCCCGTTATAGAAGAGGAAGTGGAATGTGGGTCAGAGCGCATGCCGATGTGCTCAAAACACACAGAGCAAAAAGAAACTCAGTCAACTTCAAAAGACAAACAGAACCGTGTGTTCCACCGGGCGCCTTTCATTTGTTCCCATTTCCAACGTTCAACATTTGAGCATAACATCACCGTCCTTCTCTTTGGAACGACCTCCCAGCTGACGTTCGGCAAGCCCCCTCGCTGCCCATCTTCAAAACTCGTCTTAAAACTCATTTTTTATTCTTTGGCTTTTGACTCAGCCTGAGACTTGCTTTTTAGTGTTACTGTTTTTGTCCTTTCTACGGTCTCTGTTATTAATTTATTGTTTTATTGTTTGCTGTTGTATGAATTATTTTTTGCTTCATGACAGCACTTTGGATGTTGTTTCAAAGTGCTCTATAAGTTGAATTAAGATAACTTGTGTTTGGTTAAAATACAACTGAAATGCTGGTCGATCATTTTAAAGCTGCTAAATCGACAAAGACTGTCCAACTCACCTCTGTGACGTCCATGACCTTAATGGCCGCCAACTGTCCCGTCTTGACATGTCGACCCTGCAGACGACAATCACAAAAAAGTGTTCAGAGCAAAAAAAACAAACAAACAGAACAATCAAGCTTAACATCACACAACAAACATTTTGGCTTTCGGTTTGTTTTTGCATATTACAGCGATTGTATGAATGAATCAAGTGTTAAAACGCTAACAGCTGGTATGCTATGGAGCAAAATGGCAACCAAAATTCTGAGAGCATAAAGACACAGCAGTAAGGATTGTATGACACACTTTGTAGTGGAGTACTATTTCCAATGAGAATTGCTACAATGCTAACATGCTAACAGTTGGTCCGCTCACATACAGCAAGACAGGACCCTGGATGCAGATTTTAAAATCCTACCCTAAAGTCGCAAGGTCGCAGCAAATACAATTTTAGCAATGTGAATTGTTTAGACGCTTACAGTAGGTATCCTTATATCTAGAAAGATGGGCAACCTGAGTGCAACTAGTGCGAGGGCAGATCAGGAAGGATCATTACATTGAGATCACAAGACGAGGGAGATTGTTTCTTGTCGGGAATCACAAGACAGCAAAGCAGATGCGCAACGAGTGGTTTGACAAGAGCATAGTTAGCATAGCGCAGAAAAACGCCAAAGAGAAGCAGGCTGAAGAAGCGTTTAAGCTTTGCCAGCCCTATAAATGCAACGACAAACAGAGCAGAAATAACAAACGGGTCAAAATAAGTCGGTGTAGCAAGCCCTGCTAAGTCATCACTTTACAATGCCACCCCCCAACACACGCACGCACGCACTCTATGGCCAATTCGGGCTAAAGGTATAGCCAAAATAAACACAGTGACGACAATCCTAACTCCTGCCATAGAAAAAAGAAAAACGTTACTTGTTTGGGTTGTTTGAAATGAACGTTCGCTCATGTGGGAACGAGTGGCGCGTCGCCACGTGGTGACTTCACAGGCTGTAACAATTATAAAACACTCAAGACTCTTGAGGCATGACATCAGCCCTTGTCTCTGTTCTGTGGAATCAAGGACGTTTGGACAGTGGACGGATACTAAATATTCAGCAAAAGCCGACAATAGGGGGGACTGTTTCCCGGGCATTGCCCGGCGGGTCGTGAGAATAATGCTAAAATGGACGTTAGGACTGACGCTTGGACAGAGGAAAGAACGGATGCTGGGACAGACACTTGGATGAGTGGACGGTTGAATGCTAGGATAGATTTTATAACGGATGTGAGGACGGATGCATGGACGGGCTTTGAACAAATGGAAGGACGGATCGTCGGACAGATGTTAGGATGGATTTCACTCTGGACCCTTCGACAGCAGTCGCTAAAGCTGAAGCTAAAACTGATGCAAGGATGGACACTCGGACAGACACAAGCACTGACATGAGGATGGACGCTAGGACAGAATGTTGGACAGATGCTAGAATGCCAACAGTTGATATGCTAACATGTATGGGAAACATAAAAAAGACATTCAATCCTGCTCTGTGTTTCAAATGAGAACGACTAAAATGATACCGTGGCTGAGAAACCGATCAGTACAAAACTACACAACAAACAAGGGCGAAAACAAGAGCAAACTTGGAAGTTAATTCCAGTCAAAAAAAAAAAATAAAAGGATAGACTGAGCCTTTTGTGTGTAAACGTTGTCGCCAGGCGGAGAACAAAAAGCGCTCAGTCAGCAGCGTGGTGGCTTGAAAGGGTCACATGGGCAGCTGTCCATGAATTGATTTACTCACATTGCTTCACTAACTTCGCACAGGCTCATCCAACCACAACCCCTTCTAAACTTCACTTCCTAACCGCCACTTTCTCAACACTCTTAACGGCTAAACACTGACTGTGTTTGTTTCAAATAGAATTGACTGTGTTTCTTCATGTGTCAAGACAGTGCATGACATGCTGCTCATTGCTCAGCTATTGCTAAACACGTCACAAGGACAACTAGATAAAAGCGAGTGGGATGGTTTTATATCATATCCCATACAGGACGAGTAGTCATTAAACCAGGAAGTGGCAAGAAAACAAGTCAATAAAAGTGGACCTGGCTGATTTTTTTGTTAAACTGCAGCAGTGGCACTATTTCGTTGATGATGTTGTTGAAAGTGCATGATATGCTTCGTGATGCGATGCTATCGCTAAATGACATGTTTATGGGCCGAAATGAAGGTGACCATTTGTTAGTGTGTATGAACAAGAGTGTGTGTCCTAGATTTAAAGGCAGATAGGATGAAGTAGGGGGCTGGATGCCAACCCCCCCCCCAGTCCCCCCCTCGAAAGGAAATGCCGGGGCAGTGGTGTCATTTTATAAAACACACACATACATGCATGCACACACACTAATACACACACACACACACACACACAGGCATCTGAGAGTGTGCGACTGTGTGCGATTTCAGTGGGACAAGGCCTTCTTTATTGCGCCCCCTCTGGGCTTTGAATCATGGACAAGAGGCCAGGTGCAAGTGGCCAAGTAAAAAACGCACACATACACACGCCAAACACACACACACACTTGCAAATACAAATAAGCAAAAACAAAGCGTAAAACAAAAAGTAAAAGAACAATAAAACAGGGAATTTCGGCCAATCAATTGTCGAAATAAAAATATTCCTTTAAACCGCCCCAAGGGAGGGTTTAGCTGAGATAATAAAAATACAAGCCGCAACCACAATCGTTGATTTAGTCGGAACATAATAAGCGTAGTGAGTTGCTGATGGTGCGGAGGTATACTCGCCTGACTTGTGTGCGAGCAGCGTGGGATGGGACCCCGCTCAGTGACATTGTGGATGTAAGTTTGAATGGTTGTTTGTTTCTATATGTCAGGCCTTCCGCCCTAAGTCAGCTGTGATAGGCTCCAGCACCCCCCAGCAACCCTGTTCAGGATAAGCGGCGTTGAAAATGGATGGGTGGAGAATAAGAGTAAAAATGAAGGCCGCCCTAGAAGGCAATTTAGTGACATACAATAAAAATTCAAGAGCCCCGATGATAATTCGATTTAGTTGGTGGAATAATAAAAGTAAAAATGAAGCCTTTCCCTTCCAAAAGTGGTTTAGTAGGAATATTAAGAATTTATATCATCTGGTGGAATTAATTTAACAGGAATATAAAAGTGATTTAGTTGGCAGAATGATAAATGAAAGCCCGAATTTCAAAAAGCAATCTATTAGGCATAATAACAATAAGAGAAAGAATTAAAGCTCTCCACAAAAGCTCCCTACGAAGAAATAAACAAGCTCTTCTTTGGCTGAGGTAATGCAAGAGAAGATTTAGTGCGCGGGGTGGGTGACGAGTGTCATGGGATCCCATCGTAGTACGGCGGCGACATTCTGGGCGCGGGTGCAACTTTCCATAACGTAGCGACTTAGCGGGCTAATTTTAGCCTTTGAGTTCTTCTCTCCACCGGAAGCGTGTTATTCCCTGGCTGAGGCTCATTAGCGTTGATGGCGACTGACTAGGAGGTTGAGGAGATACGAATCAGGGATAGAATGCTATTAAATCCTGTTAGCTGGTCACAATCTGAGGCCCGGGATGAGGATGCATGTCGGTATAGAGGCTAATAGCAGCGAGCTAATTAAATGCAATACAAAGAGGGAAGTGAATGGAGATGCTATCGCTACTTCTCGGGGTTAGCAGTCATGAAAATTCAACTCCCAAAGCCTGTTTAACTCAGCAACGTGTAATTTGGTGGACATGTCAGAAGGATCTCTCTGCCTGACAAAAGGGACAGTAAACCCACATTTTAGGGTCATGTTGGTAATTTCTTGTGGTCGATCCTTTGGAAAATTCAGGCCCCAAAGTGACTTTGTCTTAGCAACATGAAATTTGGTAGCCATTTCTATCATGAGTAGACCCCCCAAAAAATTCTCAATAAGAAAAGGTGCAGGAAGTTTGCCAATTTGGTCATTTTAGGGTCTTGTTGGTAATTTCCTGCGGCACATAGAATTTGAGGAAAATTCAATCCTTGGAGTCTCAGAAAGCCACGCCAAAAAGGACATAGCAAGCCCCGGCGCTGTGCTTGGCCATTTTAGGACCATTTTGGAAATTTTCAGGGTCTGAAGAATTTTTTTGTAAATTCAGCCCCCAGGCCAATTGACAGCTGGATATTGCCACTGCTCTCCTCCACATGGGGGCTTGTGTAGGTTAATATCTTTAAGTGTAGTTTTGGGGATTTGCCCCCTCCCCAGTCTAAGAAAACACCCCCCGACGTAGCAGAAAGAAGCGAGCAACATGCGACTAATCCGCGGACGGCAGAAGCTGCTTAAATTCAACAGTGCCAATCTCAATTAGAAAGGGGAGGTGCCGAGCAAGTCTAGCCGGCAAACTCAATTAGCATCTGTGAATGAAATGCACGAGGTGTTGCCCAAGTTGCCACTCCAACCTACTGAGCAGAAATTATGGCACAACCGATCTAATGATGTTCCTCATGCCAAAATACATGACCAAGTCCATTAACGATGCTAACATTCATTGAAAATTCATTGAAGATTAAACTGTCTTGGATGTTTACAGAAACACAGGTTGATAGCTCTCAATTAAATCTCATGTTTTTCTATAGGGCGCTAATGCTAACGGATTTCACTCAGCATTATCAGCATGTGTGCCCGTGCAGTCGGCCATGTCATCATGTCTGGTTTGGACGGCACGTGTGAGCAGTGGAGCGTGTCGATGCGTCCGCGTGGTCAAGCGCGTCTGCGTCGTGTCAGGGAGGCTGCTGGCCTACTTTTGGCAGCTGTATTTTTACAAGTAAGACTCTGCCTGGAATAAGGAGCCATATAACTTTTTGGATGAAACATTTGCGATGTCTGTTGACATCAAATAAATGTATAGGCTGGTGGGGGCTTTTCTTTTTTAGAACTATCAAAGACAATTCATTGAAATTCATGTCTGACAATAGGGATTCATTCATGAACTTTTGTCTTCAATTGACCTAAGGTAGGTGTTTCTGCAAACATCAATTAACATATCTTATGCAAACAGTTCACGCAAACATCAAAGACGATTCATAGTCATCAACAAAGCTAATGCCGTTTGTTTTCTAAACAGACAATTCAGGTTTGAACTTACCTTTGTAAACTTCAAAGGCAATTTATCATCTTCAATTAACCTCATTTAGACGCTCACTCAAACAGAATTTTAGTGAGCTAGCATCGCAGTTTTGTAAACAGACTTTTAGACTTAAATTTGCCTTTTGTGATTTTGTAAACATCAAAGACATTACAATCTTGACTGAAGTTTGTTGTTAACATCAAAGACAATTCTCTCTCCAATAACCCTGACGTTACATACACAAAGACAATTGAGTCTAAGTGAAGCTAGCGTCATGGCTTTGTCAACATCAAAGAAAATTGAGTCTTCAATGAAACTCAATTCAAAACACTTACGTCATGGTTCAAAGGGCCCGGTCGGCCAAGGTGTTTGTCTCTCTGCACTTGAATGTCGGCTGTAAATATCAACGACGGCAACTTTGTGGTCGGTGGTGTTGCTACGGTAACGCTTTGTTTCACACGGGTGGACTTTTGGCTTTGAATTACCCAAAAAAAAGACTAGAAATGGACATGGCTAATGTCATGACAACGGCAGTGATGACATCATTGACTCCAGAAACAGGATTTTTCTCCTTTTGAGTCTTGTGCTGCACTGAAGTAGCTTAATCGTCTCTTTATGCACATTAAATTCACTGAAAACCCCCTTTAATATGTACAAAAATGCATCCCTTAAATTTATTAAAGTAGCTTCATTATCTTTAGGAACATATGCAAGGTCTTCAATAATTTTGTGATTTAAAAATGAACATAAAGTTTATTGAAGGCTCACAGTATTTGACATTTTCCCCCCCAAATATATGCTAATTTTATTCGGGACTAGTTTTCTTTGATGCTGACAAAAACATACTTCGGGTTCATTGGCCACTCCAAAACATCAATGATGATATTCAAGACCGTCTTTGTCTTTCGCTAAACATTTTGTTGGAGTCGATCCTCTATGAAAGATTTTGGATGGGAAAGCAGCTGGGAGACAGATGCCAACACACACAAAACGCACACGCACAGGAAGTCAGCGGTCCACGTCCATGGTTTACATTGAGGCTAAATGCATCCTATGTATTCACTCAGCATGGCGGGCGGGGCCAGAGGCAGACCTCCCGGAACCTTACACGCGAGCACTTTCATCGCATTCCTTCAAAAACGCCCGCAGGGGTAATAAGGGGGTTGGGGGGGGGGGGTAAATACAGGGTCAAGTGATGGCAAGGAGGAAGGGTGTGGCACATTTAATTAGCTCGCAACATTGTGTCAGTCATTTTCTTCCGGCCTCGGAGGCAATGAAGGCGTGTGCATTTGAAGGCGGCCCCGCCCCTCCCACAACATACTGACCCACAATTCCGCTGTGCCGCCGCATGCTAAAAATAGACAGGATTTAACCTACAGCGAGGGGAGGGGATGGGCTGGCTACGAGGCTAAATTATGAAAGCATGAAAGCAAACATGAGCATGCAAGTCGGTGGGGATTCTTTACCGCCACAATAAAGTTAAGAAATAAGACTAATTTACGCTTCAAATCCACAAAAATAGCAATTTTCTGCCTTTTGGAGGTACATTAGTATGTAAATTTGGCAACACCTGTGTGTGAAAACATTTTGCGACATGGAAATATTTGTCCAGTTTTATATACCGTATAGTGCATCGCTGGGTTCTGTACAAATGGCCCCTGTGTATTTACTACAGATAAATGACGGACCTTCGCTTAAAGCAACAATATTGTGGTGTCTCCATGTGAAAGGTGCAGTGGCACACATCATAACATCACAATTTGTTCAATTTATTGTGGGACGCTGCGTTGCCAGGCGAACACACACAATATCCTGCCTCTGCTGGCTTCAGTATGAAAGATGCGGACAGATGTTCAACAGTTTTGTGGTATTTACACGTGAAAGGAGCTATTGCCACACTCAAATATAAATGTAAAGAATAAATAATAAGGCAGCATCTGTGTGAAAGGGGATCTTATCCCACTTGAATATAAAGTTAAAAAAAAAAAAAAAGAATGGAATGGTGCGGCGAAACTTCCAGCACCTCCATGTAAAAGAAACAGATATCACACTTGGGTATGGAGTAAAGAATAAAAATAAACGACATCAGCAATTCTGTGGAATCTCTGCATTGCACATATCACACTTGAATATAGAGTTAAGAATAAAAATGAATAGGGCAGCATCTCTGTGCAAAAGGGGCTCCTATAACACTTGAATATAAAGCAAAAGTAAAAAAATGAATGCCATCCACATTTTGCATGAAAGGGTCTTGGATCACATATATAAAGGGGAAAAAAGTGATTATGCAGTAATTTTGCATTATCTCTGTGTGAAAGAGGCTAATAACACACTTCAAAGTCAACTGGAGAATACAAATGAATGATGCTGCAATTTTGTGGTATTGCTGTGGAGCAGGGAGATGCGTCGCCATGGCAACCGAATGACTCCCGCCTGAAGTTTCTCTAGCATGACAGCACAGATCTGGCAGGAAGCCGGTTAGAGTCTGCCCGGTGACAGGAGGAAGACTCGCACTCCAATGGGAGGCCTGCATCCCGGTCAGTTGCTCCGGGGGGCTGAGTGCCGGGGGCCAATACCATGGCAGGAGGGATGGTCATGTGACCAGCCAGGACCAGCCCAGTCGAGGAGGATCAAAACAAACGCTAACAATAATGAGGCCCCAGGTTACACAACCCACACGAGCTCCATGGCTGTAAAGTGGGACTCGGTGTTGCCATGGCAACCAGGGGAAAAAAATGTGTATACGTTAGAAGTTATGTGGAGCTGTTTGCGCACCTAGCCTGACTAAAGTTAGCACTCAAGCTCGAGAATATAACCGTGAAAGTGCTCATGTTAATTCTATGATGTTCACACAATGGCTGCCCCGCTTTGCTAACAAATAGAAGAGTAGCCCATAGGAGTGTTAGCCTTGTTCGCTAACTAGAGTACACTTCGCCAAATATTCATCCCACAGCATACAATGTGATTTTGCTATTAGTGTGTTAGCGCACCAAGCCTTGGTAACGCTAAAACCAAAGCTATGCTAACTGGAAAAGGACCCTACAAAACATTCGGCTAACATACATGAATAGCCCGTTTTACTGAAGGCCAACAAACAACTACTAACTATCCTAAGCACGGGCATAATCAATATGTTGCTAGCATTAGCCTTGCTTTCAGGGACAATCCATGCTACAGTCCCCTGAATTGACAGGCGGCAGATGGTCACCTATAGAGTCACTCACATGCATAATACACACACGCCAGCTCAGACAGATGAACAACTGCCACTATGGAGTCAGACTAGACGAGATGAGGCCTTCAGATTGGGTGGGGGTCTGTAATCAGCCATGATGGGTGTTATTCGTGGGGTGTGGGGTAAGTCCATTTCTTACCAGTCCCACTCACAGCTCAGATGGGATCTGACTGCCCGAGACGTCTCAAAAACACAAATTCACAACATTCACAACCTAACAATGAATGGAGGCCAACTCCAGAATCTAACATAGGAGGCTAACATAACAGCTAACATTAGCACTAACGTAGAAGTCAAAATTGGGAGCTAATGTTGGAGCAAACATTGAAGCCAACATTGGAAGTTGATGAACGCTATTCCACGGCCAACTGTTGTTTTGATAAGATGAAGTATCAGTGATGGTTTCCTTTCAATAGAGCAATTATCACACCAACGCTGTATTGTGATATATTTGTTTGCAAAATATCACAATATCATATCATACCACACTTAACAGGTGTATCGATATCAAAATGTATGTATGTACTGCAATCATGAGGCAAAATATCATGATGATATTATCAAATCGTCATTATGTGTTACTGAACCCGCAAAAATGTTTTAGAATTACAGATGGGGGCGTCTACGTGTGCTAAAGGCTAACCTAAGTCCACTTCCTGTTTGCTGCTATTCCACTGAAAGGTCATGGAAGATAAGAGCAGAAAAAGGTAGCGGCAGCACATTTGTTGTCGCGGTCGCGGCTTAACTTCCTGTGCGGCGAAAAGGTCACAACAGACGCCATCGAGAGTCCACTTTGAATAGCCGGAACGCCTGTGAGCTAGCTTGGCATGAATCCATGTGACTTCACTGCTTTGTAGTTTTTTTTACCACAAAACTAATAACTTTTGTTATACTGTGTACACAGACTGTATATACTGGACATGCAGTGCGTCTGGAAAGTATTCACAGTGGTTCACTTTTTCCACATTTTGTTGCGTTGCATCCCAATTCTAACAAGAATTAAATTAACGCCCCACCCCAAAAATAAAAAATAAAAAAATCGACAAACAACACCACGTAAGTATTTTTGACACGCTTGCAATTGTATTCAAAACAAAAAACACTACATTAAATGTGGCTACATTGTGAATACTTTCCAGATGCATACAAAACTGACGCATCAGAGATGTCACCGGAATAAATTCAGGATATTCTGTATCAACTCCAAAGCGGCGTGTTTTCTCTGTGTGAAACAACCTGAAATTAAAATATTGTTAAACTTATTATGGGACACTGTAATAAGTTTGTTAACAATGTGATATCCTGTCCAATGTAGGTTGGTGTATGAAAGAAGAAAGTGGCTCTCCATGGGTGCGAGGTGACATTTTTTTCCTGTATCTCTATGAATGGGATAATACAGCATCATCAAAATCATGACAATCCAAGTGGTGCGAAGTTGTGTTGCTGTCTTTTTACACAAGTAGCTAATGAACTGGTGAAGCAGTTAGCATCCATTCATTCAATTTTTTTTGTTGTTGTTTGTTAAATGTGAGTGTATTGACAACTTGCTCAGTTTTGCTACTTCGTTGTCAGCAAATGAAAAAAATTTACTTTTTCTATTAAGTGTGGGATCAAACCAGGTTAAACAAGTTCCTCAGGAGGTTAGGGGGTGGGGGGGATTCCCAGACCACCCGCCGATTGGGCACCAAAAACTATCCCGCAGTTCTCTAGAAATACGACCTCGTCTTTTTGAGACCCATATTATTACGACGATGATGTATTATTTTCCCTTATAATTTCCACTTTTGCTTCCCTTCTTATTTATTTTTCCGATCCTTCCTCTGTCCTGTCACGTTCTGGTGTTTCTGGGTAAGGTGACATTGTGTGATTCATGCAATCCCGAGGAGCTCAACTCAAAACGTCCAAGATTTGTGGGGTGTTTTTCAATTTAATGTTCCAGTAAAAATTTCAAACAATGAACAATAGTTCATGTAATTCTCACTACTATAACAGCCTCTTACACTAAAAAACAACATTATTACTACTACAACTACTACTACTAACAATTACCACTATACTCCCACTTCCACAACTGCAGTAAACCCTTACAAATTCCTGATTTGGTAAACTAATTTACTCATTTTGGCATCTTGGTACGAAAGTACTACATTGAAGTGAATTCCGTTTTTTTTTACAATAGTGCTTTCTTGCCAGGTTGTGGCGTCTGTGTAGCAAGAAACTATGTTGACGTGAGTTGAAGAGTTTCATTTGTACAAAATTAGTGGTTTGCTGCCACCTTGTTACATTTGGGCGTTAGGAAACAATGCTGAAGTGAGTTGAGGAGCTTCAATTAGACAAAAGTAAAGCTTGGCGCTATCTATTCACATAAACCTTTTTTGGGAGTGGGGGCACTGTACTACAAAGATAATATAGACTGATATAGTAGGTGTAAACACACTATGATACATTACGCTAACAACATAGCAAGAAAAAGGAGTGTCCTATTTCAGCGTATTGACTATGTATCGCGATAAATGGAAGGCCATAGCCGGGATAAATTCACTGCGGAGCACTGAGGCATTCAGAGGCACAGTGTCGAGGGCAAATGCACATACAACTCATGCAAATGGCACTGTGAAGCCTGTCAAGAGGATGGAATCTCCTAAATCAGTGCAAATGGAGGTCGTGCACGCCATATCTAACTGGGGCGTGGATGAGACACTCGCACGCACGCGCACACAAACACGCACACAAATATAGACTAACCTTGTACACTTGTCCATAGGTGCCATTTCCCACCACTTCCACCAGCTCGAAAATCCCAGCAGGATCCTACGTGACGAAACAAGCGCCCACTGATGAGTTAACGGAGCGGTAATTGGGCAAAGGGTGTGTTTGATGCCAAGGCCGCCGGCGCCCGTTCAGACTTCGTGTCTCACACACACACACACACACACACACACACACACACACACACACAGTAGCGGCGGGGATTAGACAAAGAGGAGGCTAGCTACAATCTAGTTGACAAACATCGTTTCTGAATTTAATTTCAAAATAATTCACGGGATTAAACGTGTTTATAATATTCACACTTACCCGCAGGGATGCCAAGTCGATGTCCACCAGGCTTTTAGCCGGAGAGTCGTTCGCCATTTTTAAAGTGGGGAAAAAAAGCCAGGCGAATATGAGCGAAATGGCGTTTTTTGGTTGTTGTTAAATGTCCTTCACGCCAGCGGCGAACGTCTCATCGTCGATTCGTGTTCTTGTTGGGTTAAATCCTCGCCATACGCGGCCCTCCTCTCGTTCTCGTCGCCTCCTCTTTGGGGCCTGCTGCATACCGACTGGGGAGAGTGGAGTGGAGTACCTTCAAAGAGTCTCTCTCCCGGTCCGCATCCTCTTGATTGGCCCGCCCACTCTTATTTCATCCGGAGAGAACCCGGATGTTTTTTAGATGGATGGATGGATGGATGGATGGATGGATGGATGGATAGATAGATAGATAGATAGATAGATAGATAGATAGATAGATAGATAGACAGATAGACAGATAGATAGGATTACAGTGTAATTTACAACACAATGTTATTATAGATAGTGAGGATTACAGTGTAATTTACAACACAATGATATTATAGATAGATAATTTAGTGGTGAGAATTATTGCGTAATTTACAACACAATGTTATCGGAAGAAACCAATATCTCTGTAAACCAGTCAAAAAATTATGTTTTGACAATGATACCAATGATATCAGAATGCAGTGAAATTTTACATCACTATATCTTTGGGAATCACAGCAAAACACGTTAAAGGAATTATATAGTTAATACTTTACACGTGTATTGTACCAGAAAAGAAAATGATCCATGAAAAAGTGACTAAACCCCGTGCATAATGCACACATTAAGTGTGACAACACTGACACCTTGCGGCCATAAGGCGCAGGTGCTCTAATACGTTTGGGAAATTTGAGCTAGCAATCTGATATTTGGTCTTCATATCTACCATGACAAGACCCACAAAATACAGGCTTGGGGTCCTTCAAACTTAGGGAAAACTCAGCCCTTTTAATGTGGTAGACATTTTTTTACCAGGAGATTCGCCCAAAAAGTCTCTTGATGGTAGGTCTGAACAAACACAGGAAGTCAGCCATTTAGGTTTAAAGTGGCCATTTTACGATCATTTTTGCCCATTTGAGTGGATCCTTTTAAAACCGACCACTCAGATTTTTTGCTGCTGGCCTACCAAATTTGAAGACTTTACATTAGATCAATGGTTGGTCAACTTATTGAACAAATGATCACCTAAAAAAAATTGCAAACTAAACAATTCTACAAGCCTCACCATAATGACCTATATTAAAAGATCATAGTGCAGTAGGCCGAGTTGTTCTTCCAAAACAAGGCAAGTTTTATACATAGATATGTGTAAAAAAAAAAAAAAAAAAAAAAAACTAGAAAAATCATGATTTAGTATTATTTATTGGCAATAAAAAATAAGTACAAGATCTCCCTTTACAAATAATAGCAGGGAAATGCAGCATGTTGTAAATCCCACCCATTAAAGAGACAGGGAGATCAAAAACATTTGGAAAGACAAAAGAAAAAGCGCATCTACGGTACATTTAGCCTTTCTCACCGGAACATTCTCTCCAGTCATTTAAAACCACACCGGACCGTAACTTTACAAAAACATTTTTAGCTTTAAATAAGCCACAATTTTCATTTTCACGCATCAGACAGACAGCAAAGAGTGCAAACTAACACGTTTATAAGTGCTTTCGAGTTCAAAAAAATAAATGCTGCTATCGACATTCAGGAAGTCCATCGCAAATGCCTCACATGCGCGTGGTGAGAAAAGTGTGTAAATGTACCGCATAAGCAAAGATGTGAAAAAGGCCTCTGTGTTACATCAACACTGAACAACTCACATTCTAGCATCAACAGTAGTACTGCAACACCAGAGAGAAGAGGAAGGGGCTGCCAAATAGCATTGCACGCCACCATCGGGACTGAATGGAGAAGAACAAATGCTGGTTGGGAGAGCTAGCACTGATATGCAATGTGCCAAGCGCGGAAGATTATGTACATTCGAGTTTTTGCATGTTTTTTTTGTGTCTGTACAGTCAACATGAAATCGAAGAAGAATGCTTATATAGCTACAGAGTTATTACATAAATAGGCTGAGGTTCTTCGGGCTTGTTTGCCGACTAAACGGTTGATGCCAAACAGTGCCATAGCTGCATAATAGCTACAACACAGAGTGGGGGAGTGAGGTTCCCAAAGTAAGGGTGCTGCCTAAATGGGCTGCATCTCGCATCCAAGTAAAACAGGGCCGCTTTCAACCAGAGGATCAAATTTGTCATAAATACTGCAACAGCTGTGGCCATAGATCGAGGTTCCCCAGGCTAGTTTACAGCATAAATGGCCAGCGTTAGCATTTGAAAACAATGTAAAGCAGGGAATTTTACACTAAATATCCTGGTGGCTTCAAACAGTTGCAAGACATCGTGTGGGAATGGGATTGCCGAGGTTAGTGTGCTGCCTAAACCTGGTGTGGTAGCAATTGCAACCAAGTAAAACAGGGGATGTTTTAAGTTAAAGATAAACATTTGTGTTAAATAGCGCAGTAGTCGCTTACAACTACACTAAAGTGGTGGCCAATTGAATGGATTGACGTTCCTCTGGCTACTTTGCTGCCTTAACGGGCTGCATAGGAACTAAAAACATTGCAAACTATGGCTTTTTGTAATTGTTTACTTACACTATGATGGTACTTGCAAGTAGCAGCAAGACAGCATGTTGGAATAAGGTTCTCACAAGCTAACTAAATGGGCTGTGGTAGCAATTGAATCAAGGTACGACAAGGCCGTTTTTTTTTTAAGTTTATACCATAGTAATGCCAAAATTGTATAGTGACGTTCCCCAGACTGGTTTGCTGCCTCGTTTTCTGCCAAAATGGGCTGAAGTAGAAGCCTTACTTGCAGGAAATAGCTGTCATCTTGTTTTCCATGAAATAGAAGAAGCCGCGGCGGCGGCGCATTAGCACACAAAGAATTGGGCCGACAATAACACGCAAATGACTTTTTTTTTTTTTTTTTTTTTAAAGTGACTCGATTGTATGGACTATGCGCAAATGTTGCGGAGGCTCTGAGGGGCGGGGCGGCCCGTCGTCACCGCGGCCTCTTGCGCATGACAAAGATGAGGACCTTTCGGATGGCCAGCAGCCGGTCTTTCAAGGCGCTCATGGACAGGATGGTGAGCTGTGCCCGGTTCTCCAGTGGCAACACGGCCAGAAGCCACCAACACCACGCCGGGCCGCTTCCGCTCGACTGTGCAAAGACACGAAACAACACATTCAGTCTTGCTGCCTAAACGGGTTTTAGTTACAATTAAAACAACATAAAGGAGGACCTTCCTGAACTCAAAGACAACAATTGTATAACATATCTTGCTTACTATGTATGACTACAACACAGTGGTGGAGTGAGATTCCACGGGCTAGTTTGCTGCCTCAATAGGTTGCAGTAGAAACTAAAAAAATGCTTAAAAAAATAAAAAGTAAAAAGGATCATTTTGAACTAGAACTAAAGTAAATTAGGTTTGTATTACATATTGCACTACCTTAATACAAATGAAACTGAAATATGGAATTGCTGGCGCAGTTCTCACCTGGGGGTCCGGGTCTTTGCTCGGCAAGTGTCCAAAGTGACTAACTATTTGCGTTTTCATGTTGTCTTTGAGCGATGTGAACCAGTTGCTGGCTTGTTCGTAGACAGCGTCGTGCAGCTTGAGCAGCTCCACCAGCTCCTCGCCTTCCACCTGCAACATTTGGATTCCATGAAGATGTGTATGTTTTTTTTTAGGTCACCGGACGATTATTGGGACGCGGGCCCTACCTTTTTGTCTTCCAGGTACTCGATTTTGGCAGTGTGATAGCCATCTCTCTGGCCGTGACTTAAGACTTTGAACCGAGACACCCCGATGGTCTCCACCACCGAGCGTCCATCGGGGAAAAACTTCACATCTTGGACCTGGAGAGAAGAGCCCATTGAGTTAGTTTTGTAACACTGGATGAGAGCTGGGTGAATGTTGGCACTCAAGGGCCACATGTTTGTTTGTTTTTTTTTGGGGGTGTGGTGGAGGTCAAACTTAATATGGAGGTCTCATTTTCATTTTAATATATAATCTACGGTAATTTTAACATGTAAATTAAACTATTAGTAAATGAACCAATTATTTGCTAAGAGAGAGACTTTTTACGAACCAATTTGTGGGCAAATGACTGTAATAAACGTTACGGGAGGTGAGCCTCACCTCCAGCATGCATCCGTAGTCGGCGAAGCCTTTAAGCTCGTCGGCAATGCACATGCCAAACTGCTTGGTGCCTGTCTCCATGGAGCGGCGGATCATGAGGCGGTAGCGCGGCTCGAACACGTGCAGCGGACACGGGATGGTGGGGAAGGCCATGGTGCAGATGAAGATGGGCACTTCCTGGTTCAGGCTGCAATGGGAGCATTTCACGAGTGAGTGGCACGGCTTGATATTTGGCAAGGGGGTCACGACGCCACCAGGTGAAAACTCACTTGGAGAGCTCCTTCATCTCCTCCTCGTGGATCTTCTTCCTCTCCTCCAGCTCACTGGCTAAGTAGCGCTGCAGCACCGCTTCCATCAGCAGCGTCTTGTTGTAGCCTCGGGTTGACAAAAACTGATGCGGGCAAAAACAAAACAAAAAAAATCCTTATTCAGTATTGTATATACAATGCTGTGTACGTGCCTGACCCCTGAAAATGACCAGTAGTCACCTCTGAAAGGTTCTCCTTGCACAAAGGGCAGTTGGGGTTGTGGTCCAGGCAGCGTTCCAGACACTTGAGGCAGAAGGTATGGCCGCAAGGCGTGGCCACTGGCTCGTAGAACAGCCTGGAAGACGACAACGACGATGTTTAGAGAAACGTGTGGGAATTCATCCTCCATAGAGTTAAGTGACTGGCCACTCACCTCATGCAGAGTGAACACTCCAGGTCGCCGCTGTCCAACAGGTCGGCGGGAACCACTCTCCCCCCGCATGCCGGCGCCAGCTTGACGCTGCTCGACTCGCCTGCAGAAGGAGACGGCCATTTTAAAATCCAGAGCTACTCTTCCATTAGGGCTGGCAATGTATGGCCCACTTCATTTTTTTTAATCCAGCCGCCTGAGAATTTGCAAAGCGCGTCATGTCATATTTGCTTAATTTTGATGGATTTCCCTCCCTTTTTTCCGTTTTGATTGTCACATTTCAATGTTCAGTTGTGAAGTTACCTACCACATTTGAGATGCTTGGAGGGAGGATTGAAGAAGCTGTCATCACTCTGCTTCCTCTTAAGGCCAGTGGGTGGCGCTGGTACAGAGGCCAGGACGTCAGCCAGGCTCTTGCTGTTGGTGCCACTTCCCTCGGCTACTGGAGCGGACAACTTCCACGGGCTGGAAGAGGACTCGTCCGGCAAGGCGCTTTTTGTCATGCTCGTATCAGATTCCTGTACAGAAAAAAAAAATACTCATTATGAAGGACAGATTAGCAGTTCTGAATCAATAAAATATAGCTTTTTTTGTTTAAAAAAAAAAAAAAGCAGGAACTGATAAATCTGGTAAGTTTCAACTCTCATCTTGAAAATCTCTTAAATTGAGTCACTCCTAAATGTTGGTACCACTGCACATGTCACAAGTCTAAAATCAAATATAGTTTCTACTTTTTTTTTCTTTTACCTGCGAGGACGACGCAGGTTTCTGCGTGAGGGGCCTCAGGGTCCTCAGTAGGGCGGGGGGCTTGATGGGGCGCGAAGCCACCCCACCCTGGAGGGGGTGCAGAGGCGTGGGTATGTCTTGGTTCTCGAACACGGAGGAGAAGAGCTCGGCGAGGACCTGCGTCGAAGGAAAGACTTGAGTACGGCCAACGCAACGATGGACGAAAAAATGGGATTGACGCCAGGATTACCTTCTGAGCCTCCAGTCTGACTTTGGTCCAGTTAGGTTTGAGCGCCACGCACAGAAAGTACTCCTGCAGGGCCTCATCGTTACGCGACGCTTTGCTCAGCGTGGTGGCCTTCAGGTAGTGAGCCTACAAACACAAAGACAAACAAATGACACGTTACAGAAGAAGATGTATTTTATTGAGGAATCCATCTGCACAGAAAGAAGGTCTCTTCTTTCACTTCTTGTGTTTTCAACAACTGGATGCAAAACGGTACGGTCCCATTGTGTAAAAAATAAAATAAAAAAAATACATTAAAAAAAAAAACCGGAAATTGATGGAAGTACTGTTACAATGTGAAAAAAGGTAAACATTTGGAAACAGGAAATGGAGATACAAGAAACAATTCTAAATGTAGAGAAATGTAAAAATAAAAAAATTGAAAAAAATTATGGGGAAAATAAAAAAAGGTACAAATAAGACGAAAGTTGATAAAAGTAAAAACGAAACACTTTGAAATTTATATTACAAATTTAAAAAAATACAACGAAAAAAGAAACTAATGAAAATATGAAAATGTAAGTAAAAAATTAGAATGAAAAAATGGGAAACTACCAAATGAAAAAAAAAAAAAAACAATAAAAATGATTCAAAAATTTGTCTTAACATTACACTCGCATGTTAGCAGTCAAATGACAAAATATTTTTTCTAACAGTTCTTCTATCCCCGAATGCCACGGCGATGTTTTCCCACCAAGCTTGCGTCCGTCTCACCTTTGGCCAGAGAGGTTTGATCTGGCACAAGCTGCTAGCGTCCTGCACTGCCCGGCTCACGTTGTTCATCTCCATGTGCAGTTCAGCCCGTTGGCACAGTAGGCGGCCTGTAGATGGCGCTGCACGCACAAACACACAAACGAGAACTGCAGGTCAAGTGGCTGCACAAGTAGGCCAGCTGCCACTTGGAACGTGACATGAAGGGTGTCACGTGGACAGCAAAAAAGGAAAAAAAGGCAAGCCTATCAGTAGAGCTACTGACAAGCGTTTTTTGCTTTTATTGGTCAAGCCACATTGTATTAAAGACAACAAACGTGGCCTACCAGTGAGTCTCACCAGGAAGGACAGTGAAAACAACCAGGCAATAAGGAAAGGAGCAAAGTTTGGCTATTGTTAGCCGGTGCCTGTCATAAAAGCGGTGATTTATCCACATGTGAGAAACTCGAGGCGTGTGCAGCCAAACTGCATACATATGGCTGAGGTTGCATTTTGACGTGTTCTCAATCGTTTGTCCAGTTCATTTTATGATGGTTAACTGTTAAACAATTTTTAAATGTTAATATCTGCTTTAAGGATCATGTTGACATACAATTGCGTTCCAAAGTTTGTGGTCATTTAGAAATGCCCTTTCATATTTTTCTAGCTAAGCTAAAATGTAATCAATCAGGAATACAATCTAGACATTGTTAATGTGCAACACAAAGGTGCGTTTTTCCCCATATAGAAGGACATTTCCAAGTGATCCCCGACTTTTGAAAAGATTCAATTGTCTGGTTACCCCACATTTTTGAACAGCAGTGTACATGTCATGTTTTGACACCTTTTTTTTTTTTTTTCCTGTGGCTAATAATGCAAGTTTAAGATTTGGCACTTGTATCCGATAGCGGATCAACTGAAAATCACGTTTTCGACCCTGATTTCCGATCACATGATTGGATCGGAACATTCCAAGTAATACGTGTTAAAATAAACAGCGTTTCAATTGTTGTTTAGAAGGAGAAATAAAACAAATCCAGAAGGGGGGTGGGGGGAAGTAAAAATGTGATTTGCTTTTATTAAAGTGAGAAAGTTCGGTGACTAAAAGGTAATTCACCCAGCCCTTATGTTCTATATTACATAAAGATGAATGGAAATTAATGGAGAGCCTTTTGTTGTTCAACGAGAACGATTCAGTGGCTCCATAATGTGGCATGACTGTTTTGAAATGGCTCCGCAAAGCACAGAGAAGCTTCCCAGAATCCCCAAAATGGAGACTGTCATTTGATGAATGAGCGGCAACGTCTGCGGCTGGCATGTGGCGCGAGTAAAATGACAGGAGGCGTCGTATGTCGCTGCAATAGTCGCCAAGGCCAGCCCGACTGCTTCCATCCCAGCCACCACAGTCGTGCCTTTTGCCAGGCAAACAGTCAATCGGTGTTGTCAACAGACGATCTCCCAGTTGGGCACGTAACACGGCTTCGGAGTCGTTCTCATTTCCAGGTGGAAGTGAATTTTATGTGCAGCACACTCAGAAAATCCTTATCAGAAAACTGTCCCCCAAATATCCAAATCACTTTCGCCCAATCCGGGTAAAACAGTTTGTGCTCCCTGGACAAAGTGAACTTTAGCAAGCCCACGTGTGACTCATGCTCTGCATCACAGCTACATGGTTACATACCACGTCCAGAACCGTGACCTGAATGTTATTCAACGTGCTAGCACTTATGAAACATTAAAGTCTTACACATGCGTCGTCCTTTTATGCGAGAATGAGGCAACTTAAAAGCGCGGGTGCATAATAGTATTTAATAAGTGTGACTCTTGCCACGGCAATACAGTATTTATGACTTCATTATGACGCACGTCTTGTACCGTATTACTGTGTCACTGTTGGAGACGCTTTCAGAAAAAACATTTGTACAGACTTGCTTTTGTCTTGTATTTAATGTAAAATGTTGGCGAGTCTATCGTCATCGAGTGAGGCACTTTGTGACCCATCTGTGTGAAATGCGACGAAAAATATTGACTTTCATTCGGTTGAGCATGTATTTAAGTTTCTATCATTCTGTTTAAGTCGGTAAAGAAATTAGATATGCAACAAGAGAAAATGGTGGATGAGTTTATATGAATGATTCTGTATTTTAACTATGTGAAGCACTGCGCTGAGAGTCATCTCTTCATCACAAACTACAAGTAAAATTATCTTGACTTGTGTGCTTGTTGGGTAATAATGAGGGCCAATTCATGTAACGTGCTCGTGTGTGTGTACGTGTATGTGTGTGTGTGTGTGTGTGTGTGTGTGTGTGTGTGTGTGTGTGTGTGTGTAGCACACACTAGTGCCACCAGCTGGTGACACCCTGAAGCGGGCTGGGTGAAAGTAGGTCACCTGTTGCAAAGAATAAAACATTTAAAAGTTTCTTGTCCCTTACCTAATTCCACCGCCTCGTCGTATTTCTGCAGGGCCTCCGTCAGGTTGCGGCTCTGCCGCAGCACCTCGCCGTCGATCCACAGCCGACGTGCGCGGCTCTCGTTAGGGAAGAGTTTGTCCAGCAGGCCGCCGAGCACCACGTCCAGCCGGCGGCCGTTTGGCAGGCCGTCCTTACGGGCCAAAGCTCGCTTGCAATGCACGCAGTCCGTCACCGTGTCGGGCTCCAGGCAGCGCCTGCAGAAGGTGTGCCCGCACTCCACCGTGGAAGGTTCGTGGAGCAGACACCGACACAACCCGCAAGAGAACAAGTCCAGTCTGTCGTTTTCAGTGCTTCCCCATTCGGCGTCCTCGTCTTCTTCCCCGCCGGCAGCGCTCCGGAGGCCCGGCTCCTTCTCTCGGAGGCCCCGGGCGATGCTTTCCACAAGTAGCGGCAACTCCTCCGGCCGCAGTTTGCCCAGGCTGGCCGCCGAGCAGTACGAGTCCAGCGCCTCGGAGATCCGTCCGGCGCGTACCAAGGAGTCGGCCTTGCGTAGGCACAAGCCCCTGTCGGGTTGTTGAAGGTCGGCCAGCTGCGAGCTGTAGATCTCGGCGGCTAAGCTGAAGTCCCCGGCTCGGGTGGCCTCCTCCGCCACCTCCAGCATCTCGGGGCAGATGCCCGGAGCGGACGGGTGGGAGAGCGGGTGCACCAGCATCTCAACCTCCATGATTAAATAAAGAATCTATTTAACTATTAAAAAAAACCGAAAATACGATTTAAACGACGAATCCCATCTCCCTGCCGTCCAACCGAACACCCAAATGTGGTCGTGTACGTCCCATTGGGAGTGAATTCTGATTCGTTCTGGATTCAACACACCGGATTCTTACGTGCCCATTATTCTTCTTCTTATTATTTGACACGAGTAAAAGAAGCCGGTGAGGTTTGGCCAATATAAAGCTTAAATTTATATCCACGTCACTCAGCAATGAAATAAAGAAAAAAAACGAACTGTGACGATAAATTAAAGACCGGTATAATTAAGCAGATTTACGCGTACATTTTCCTCCGGCTGCTGTTGTTTTTAAATAGTTAGCTAACAGCGAGCTACCGCCGACCTAGCCACTCCGATCACACACACCGAGCGACGTCCACCAACAAATCCAGACTCCCGAACGACTACACAATTCGAACGTTATCAAAACGCTCTCCTTGATGGGTAATAAAACAAAATGAATACATAAAAAATAGAAAACTCGCTTTTTTTCTTGTCGATTCTCCACAGGTAAGTTTGCCCGGACGGTTCAGACGTCGACCCCGGCGAGAATCTGCTTGCTGCTAATTTGCTGCCCGACGAATTTGCAGTGGTCCTATTCGCTTAAACGAGTCACGTGACGTGAGAGGAGCTCCCTCATTGGCTGGCCGCATGTCCCACTTATATAACGTGCTTGTGTTGTTGTATAACCCTTCTCTCGCCGTTGTGCGAATGGCAAACACAAGGCACACGATTACACATATGTGCATACATATTTATAGATATATATCACACATCACATTCACACGAGGTCATTAAAGTCTCGGCATATAAAATATGTGTAAGGATCACCCCAAATGACGACACGCGGCGCTCTCACTGGGCTCGTTTAACTATTTTATGTAACGCTTTTATATAAGCAGCGTTACAAGTGCGGCTGTCTTTCTGGAGCATGTTGCTGTTGCATATACTTTTTTTATTATTATTATACAAGTGGACACTCACGCACGCACGCACACACACGCGCGCGAATACACACACGCACACACAAAGTTCCAAGACAAACCGTGACCCACTTAGTCATTGTGCAACTAAATCAATGTTACGTGGTCGTTAACTAACGTTGGCCGGAGCCCACTTTTCGCTGGCTTGTGCAATTGAAATCAACCAAAAGACCACAATATTCTCAAAATTCCCAAGAGAAAGTCCACAGAACATCCATCACCGCAAAACGCATAGTCAATATCAACATTCCACACAAAAATGAAGTCTTTTCGACTTGCACAAGTGGGCACACCCTATAACTGGCCGTGTGGCTGTGTCTGGAATCAACCAAGCACATGCAACCTCGTGTTCAGTGGGAGTTAGCACACACCTGCCACCATTTTTACAGTACCTCTCAATGTTCTGAAAAGCCTACTAGAACATCTGAACTTTTTTGAGGTAAATCAAAGGCATCTTAAATGATAACAGATGTGTGCTGACTTCAATTTACCATCACTTTGGAATGTGACTGGTCAACTCTGAACACAGCCACATCGGCAGTTATAAGAGGGTGTGCACACTTGTGCAACTACAATATCACAGTGATTCTTCCTGAAAGTATTTCTTTTTTTGCCACTTGAGTTGTACAGGTGATGAGTCCCAATGGTGGAAAAACCTTTGAAATGGTACCGGTAGCCTCTCCTTCTTAATTTCTTCCACTATGCAACTTAATAGCATGCTATGTATTATGTGTGTGTGTGTGTGTGTGTGTGTGTGTGTGTGTGTGTGTGAGTGTGTGTGTGAGTGTGTTCACGTGTTGACTGCACTCTCATGACTCAACTCCCCATGGAGATAGAGGACAGGTGTGTGTTGCCGTGTGCACTGAATGGATTCACAGTCACATGTTTCTGTGGCTTATTTGAGTTACTTCGAGATTATTGCTGTAATTTCTGCTCCCAGTAGTTTACGCCACTGAACATTTTGCTCAGGAGTGCCTCACAGTCAAGAAGTCCCATGTTGGAAATTTTACACTTTGCTTTTGTCTTTTTTGTTTGTTTGTTTGTTTGTTTTTTTTTAACAGCCGAAAAAAAGTTTTGGCCTTCCAGAACTCTGCGCCACTGAATATGTTCTCCCAATATTTTCACGACTCCCCGAATTTTGTGGCATCACCAAAAATCGTGCATCTCCCCAAATTTGCTTTAGTTAAGGTCGTTTAAACCATTTCCATCATCAAAATTTCTAAACTATTGTTTCGTTTCAGTATGTTCTTTTAGCAATTGTAATAAAGTAGTTTTAATTTATTTACTTTGCTTTAAAACGTCTTGAATTCATTTGTTTGAAAATGCCTTTAAATGCTGCATTTTTAATTATGTGAAGCACATCGAGTTACCTTGTATGAAATCCGCTGTACAAATAAAGCTGCATTGCCTTGCCTTACACATCCCCAAATTTTGCCGCTCCAAAATTTTGTTGCTTTGAAAATAATTTGCCTTCTGATATTTTGTCCCTTTCTAAGTTATACAACTCAGAAATCTTGTGCATCTCAACATTTCATCCTTACGAATATTTGGTGCCTCCCAAAACTTTGTGAAAAATCTGAAAATTGTACTCCTACAAAATCTTCCAAATATGTCACCTCTCCAATTTTTTTTTTTTTTTTTTTACACCTTTTCAAAAAAAAAAAAATTACTACTACTGGAATTTTGTGGCCCGGAAAATGTTTTGCCTCTTCAAATTTTGCTAACACGTGCCACCAGGTGGCAATGTGAGCTCCGTCTTTTACATTCAATGTTCATGCCTGCTACAATTGGCTGGAAAACAGTTCAGGGTGTCCCCGGCCTTCTGTCCCAAAACACCCGGGATAGGCTCCAGGATGTCGTCAACCCTCGTGAGGAGAAGCGGCTCGGATAATGGATGGATGTTTACGCCCAATGATCTACTTCTTTTCTTTCGACCACTGCTACTTAATAATCGTCATCAATAATTCAATACTATTCATAACGCTAATGATAGAGCTGTCATTTATTTGCCTGAGCGTTGAAGGTTATTTTTAGTGTCATTAGTTCCTCCATAAAACAAGATTGCAAATAAGGTACTGCAATGCTCACTAGTCATACACACAAAATGAAATTATGAGTTGTGCTTTTGACCTTTGAGGCATGTGAAAGGCCTTCACTGCCGCCCATCCAATCGCCCACATGTCACCCATTCACACGCCGCCTGTCGTGTGGCGAGGTCGCCTGTTCCCAGCGAATTCGAGTCAGAGGTGAAAGTGTCTTTAATTGGCCAGTGTGTCGCACAGGACCTTTTCAGCAGCTTGACGATCACGTCAAAGAGAAATACTCTGAGTGTGACTCGGTCATGATGATTTCCTCTTAATGACCACTGCACTTCTTGCATGTGTGCTGCGATGCGCATTGTACCTATGAATGGATGACAAGTAGCTTCAAGTTTGCACGAGACCTCTCAAAAAATTGTACCTCCCATTCCATGCCTCTCCAAATTGTGAGCCTCACAAAATATGATACCTGCCAATCTGGTATACTTTTGTGGCTCCCAAAAACTTACCCCCAAAAATGTTTTTCACCTTGCAAAATGTTTACAGATCTCAACATTTTGTGCCCCTCAATCAGCATTTTTGATGGAGCTCCTTCAGCGGTGTGCCTAATGAAGTGTCTCCTTACTTAGGGAGTGCGCAATACAAACATGCAATATGTAGTTTTCATCGAAGAAAACTTTGCTCGTCTAAAAAATAAAAAAAAGTTTTAATGCAATATTTTGTGATCGAATCAAAACTTTATGAGAAGACTGTAATGCAATTGGCTTTGATCCGGGCCTTCATACTCTGTACAGTAAACCGGCAGTGTAGGAACATTTGTACACTTGTCGTTTGGAGCAAGAAGTTGATACAATCGATGTAAAAAATGTGAGATAAGTAATAGGAAAGCCCATGTATCAAAAAATAAGACATGAGCTAAAATACAGCCTGTATGTCCAAAATGAGGCTAGCCAAAGACAGCAGACCATCGGAAATGAGACAATAAAACAGCCCATGTGTCAAAAATCAGGCAGAAGCAATAAGACACTTCATGTGAAAATGAGACACAAAACAACAGGAAAGCCCATAAATAATAATAAAGACAGATGGTCCTTATGTCAAAAATGTGAGCTAATCTTAAAAACAGCCCATATGCCAACAATAATACAAAAGCAAAAATGAGCTATAAGCAAAAAAGACATCCCATGTTTCAAACATGGGCTCAGCTTTAAGACAAGCCATGTATCAAAAATGAGACACAACCAATAAGACATCCTAATTGTGTGACGCTGGATCTCATTTAGATGATTCGCCATGAAAAGAAAGGGCGCGAGGTTCTTTATCGCAGGAGTTGTCGTCATGTTGTAGGAAGGCTCTCCGGGTCGCAGAGCATTTTTTACGACGTCTATCAAGTGCCGACGTTAGCCGCACGTCGATGCCTTCTGGCTTATTACGACCATAAGTCAGCGCACTTGCCCGCCTTTCCGTCAGGCGGTCGCACCCGGGAGCGTTAAAAAAAAAAAAAAAAAAAGGACAAAAACGCGGCCATAGGATTCACCAGGGGGCGCCACCCTTAATCTAAAATTTGCGCAGAGAAAAAGAGTTGAAGATATATACCGTATACAGTACTGCATATGTATCATATCTGTAGAAGCCTAAATATGACGTTGTAAAACATGTCCAGGTATGTCCATGGTTACATTTTTACGTCATACACACACGCTATTGATTGGCACCGCCAATAAGAGCGCGCTGTAAAAAAGTTAACGACAAACACATAAACACACAAACATGGCAGATACGGGATGATTGTTCTCCCTTTGCTTCACTAATCGCATTTCTGCCACACGGGCTGTTGTAGTTTTCCTCATTATTGATACAATTATTGCGTGTGTCTTTTTGAGTCTCATTTTTGACACATTGTTAGCTTATACATAGATAGTTAGGTAGCTAGCTAGCAAGATAGCTAGATAGATAGACATGGCAAAAGAAGTGTCTATATGTTTGGCTAGTGAAGACAAAGGTGTCTTTAGTCAGATGGAACACTGGCATTAAGGGTTTAATTATGTTTGTCCCGACAATGACGACAAACGTGCGACCTTTCCATCAGGAAGGAGAAGCCAGACCCTGGTTGTAATTGCCAAGGTTGTTCAAGGTCACCCAGAGTGTTAGAAAATAATAGCATCCAGCACCAGTTTGTCAAATTAAGACCAAATCCAACATGCTCAGGTTGTCATTGCCATTTTGGTTTGAAAGTGCTGTTGGCTGGGATTTGGGCCATCTCTAGGGATACTTTGAATGTTGCTTGAATTAGCCCCTCAAGCTAAAAAAAAAAAAAAAACTATGAGAGTTGACTAATGGCTACCAAATTTGAACCTGGTATCCCAGACAGGTTGCTGGTATTACAAGATATTTTAGTTTTGGACATTGCATATAGGCGGAGCTCTGCAACAAAGTTAGATGGTTTGCCGTGAAACACGAAACTTCCTCCAGAGTTTTTGAAAATATTAGCATCTGGAAAAACTGCGTCCAATTGATACCCAATCCAGCGCCGATCATACGGGAATAATTGTTTATCATGTATATCTCGAGGAGGTGTCTCGCGGCATGCATTAGGATTTGTGTTATTACGATGCGTGACACATACACTTTTTACCTGTTGTGACGTCCATCCTGATCAAATGTCACGGGTCAATCAGCTTAATTTCCCAGAAAGGGGCGTGACCGGTGATCTAGTCATCAGAGTGGGAAGATCCTCTAAAGGGAGGAGGAGGACTTACCACTCACGCATACATCCAGCGAGAGAACCCAGCAGAGAGCGCACAAATCGGACAGAGAACTTTGGAAAATCAAAGCAAAGAGAAGGAAAGAAAGACTTTGACAGCGGAGACATGACCGTTCCACAACTTGCACTTTTCTGTCTGTTCTGCTGCGGATGTTGGCGATCCACAGGTAAGATTTTTTTTTTTGGGGGGGGCGGGGTGATCACAGTTGTCTTTCATTTTGCAGTCAGAATATGACATGAAGGATGATTATTATGGCTTGAGTACTAAGATTTGTGTTTTTTGGTTTTGTTTTGATCCATTTTTAACACGATACAGATACATAAAAAGTGCTTGAATGAAGTATTTTTGTTTTTTTTTACATGCGCAATATACTAATCATTTTAAAAGATGATGAGTGACATGCGATGGAAAAAAAAAAGAAAGATTGGTTGGATATGGGTGATTGTATTTAGTTCTTTTTTTGGAGTACTTGTTTGTAAATATACATATAAAAGGTTACTTTAATCATTTTTAATTATATAATTTAACAATTATGGTTTGAATGCCAGTCTCTTTTTATTATTTTTTTTTTATTTGTTAACCATTATATATTTAAATGCATTTCTTTAAATGTGAATACATTTACCAAAATAAAATTGAGTGACAGCTACATTTTTTTTTGCAATTATTTTGATACATTTTGGCCTGCAGAGTGCTGGCAATTTGATCAAATGACATACATTCAAAATCATCAAGGTTGTAAACAATGCTGAATTATCATTTCAAAGATCAAAAACAATGTGGTGACGTGTGCTTTTCATTCAGACGCTAGTCATATCCAGAGATTGGAAGATGAACTTCTCTTCAGAACGGTGATGTTTAGAGAATATTCACATTCCATCGATTCACATTTCAGGATCTTTCTTTCTTTGCCTCAAATTTAACCAAAGTGCTGACATGCAGTTGACATGTCGTGTGTTGATTCGTTTTGTAGGTTCGAGGAGATGAACCCGCTCAACTCTCACGGAGAGACGACGACGAGGTTTGTTACTTGAACGCAAACCTGCGTTCCAGACATAAGCCGACAAAACGGTCTAAATCGCGTCTCTTTTCAGCACCAGCAAGTCCAGAATCTTTTCAAAAGGGTAAGTTCAACCACTTTTGAAGTCCTCTTTACTTACTTGCCCGGAAATGGCCAAACTGATACCAAATTAGCCACTTCTTGGGCGGAATTTTCGAAAAAAATTCAAAGGACCTCTAGAAATCATTTAAATGATCTTCAAACCAAAATGGCAGACATTTGCTCGGCATGATTTCTTCAGACTTTCTCGTGGGTCTCATCATGACAGACATGCCGACCAAATGTAATGTTGCGAAGCAAAACTCGCATCAGGGACTGAATTTTTGGCTTCTTCAGACTTTTTTTGTGGTCTGCTTATGATAAGACGTGTTCACCAAAAATCATGCTGCTGAATCAAACTGGCTTTGGCATCTCAATTTGAAGGACGCACAGAAACGAGTCAAATCACCAAACAAGACTGCTTTAAACCAAAATGGCTGACTTCCTGTGTCTTTTTGGGCATGGCTTCTTGAGACTTTTTTAGTGGGTCTGCTCATGATAGCCATGTCTACCAAAATTCATGTTGCTCAGAGTAACTGGCTTCAGGGGCTGAATTTTTTATTTTTAAACAAGTTCTCTCACCCCCAGTTCCTGTTTCATTATTCAAAAGCGAGGACCTCTGCTGACCCAGAGGAGAACATGGTGAGCAGTCCGGACTGGTCCAGGATAAGAATTTGTGATTATGTATCGTAATTGGTGGCGTTTTCTCCTCCAGTCCGACTCTGTTCACCCTCTGATGCGACTTTCGCCGAAGCTGTCTCAGCGGAGGAAGAAGACGGTGGTGCTTCTGGTAAGACAAAATGTCCACTTGGCACTTGACGTTATTGACTCCAATTGCCTCTGTGTCTTTCTCGTTCTGCAGAATATTTGAGATCGGTCACCGCGACATCGTGCTTGACCAAACAAAACAAAACAAAAAACGTGAGGGCTCAGCTCCGTATGTTACAGTGCGGACAAGGCGTTCCAGGTGGAATGACGGCGCGCTCGAATGCTTGTGAATGTGACTCAGACGTGTTGCACATTAAATACTCGCACTATGGCTGGCCTTGGCTTTTATTTCACCGAAAAAGGCGAACATGAATGATTCATTGTTCGCATGATTATTTCCCTGCTAGAGGTTTGGCCGGTTCAAATTGGAGGTTTCCATGACGACAGTTTTAACATGTCAACATACTTTTTTTTTTTTTTCAAATACATTGAAGTGGATGGAGAATTTTCACTCCCTGGCGTGAGCACTTTCTTGTAACACAATGTTTAAAAAAAATCACATGAATACAATAAAGCAGTGTCGATTTTTCTACATACTTTAAATATATTTCTAGAAACAGTTGAAGTTTGTCATTTTAAAAAACGTGTCAATGTATTTAAATAATTGGATATTTATGAACCAGCAAAAAAAAAAAAAAACAAGTATTCTTTTCGACTTTTTTTTTTTTAACAGAGCATTTCAAAAGCACTTGACTTTGAAATACTTGGCTTCGGTTCAATTTGGACTTTGCATGCTCTCCCCGCGCCTGCGTGGGTTTTCTCCGGGTACTCCGCTTTATCCCCACATTCCAAAAACATGCACGGTAAGTTGACTGAACGCTTGAAATTTTCCGTCTGTGTGATTGCAAGTGCGAATGGTTGTTTTTCTGTGTGTGCCCTGCGATTGGCTGGCAACCGGTTCAGGGTGTCCCCCGCCTACTGCCCGAAGACGGCTGGGAGAGCCCGTGACCCTCGTAAGGATAAGTGGATCGGAAAATGAATGGATGGGTGGGTGATTTTTTTGGGGGGTTGAGGGGGACACTAGTTAAAAGTATTTTTTAAATGCCACTTGACAAAATGTTTCTTGTGAGTGAATTTAAGTCAAAAGAAAGGTGTAGATAGAAATACGGTATTTAATGTACATTTGACTGAGCACATGATCGTGAACCCGGCTGCCAGAGGTTTAGGCCGGTGATTTAAATAAGGTAGGAAATTAAAAAAAAAAGAAAGAAAAGGTGGCGAGTGGCGGTCTTAATCTTCATCTGAGTCGTCGCTGTGGTTGCGCGTGGGGAGCGAGCACCTGATGGACGACATCATCTGATCGTGGATCTGCTTGTGGGGGTTCTCCTCCAGATCTGTCTTGACGGCACCAGACTCGGACAGCCTCCACTCCAGCTCTGAAAGCAAACACACAGCATTTCAAAAAGATACTCCACGTAACTATCATTTAGTATTCTGTTGATATTAATCTAGTCCAAGTACTAAGAAGCACTGTACTCTCACATTTGTTTTGTTTTTTAAACACAATTGCCTAAAAACTTCAAAAGAACTGTACTTGTATAATTGTTGGAGGAGAAAAAAAAAAACAAAACTGTTTGTCCACACGCTGACCTTCTAGCGTAAGGTTCATGCCGCCGAAGACGAGCGGGCCGATGAACTGCGCCTTCATGTTGCCCTGGCAGTAGACGAAGATGGTGGGCAGATTTTTGTCGGGGTAGTTGGCGATGCAGGTGGTGGAGATGGACTTGAGGAACTTGGTCTGAGGGAACTTGCGGGCCAGCGCGCCCATGTGCTGGTTGATCAGGGCGCACAGGGGGATGCTGGTCAAACAAACAACTTGGTTTCAATTTCCGTTTGGTGAAAAGTGCGCAGCAGGCGTGGCCGTCGTGACTTACCCCTGCTTGTAGAGGTGCAGCACCACCCAGATGCCTTCTCCTGCCTTGTTGACTTCTTTGACGTAATCCTGACCGGAGATCTCCATCACTTCCCCAAACACGTCCTTCATCTGCGACGACTTCCACTCGGCCAGACGCTTTTGTCTGAACGCACACACGCAAACGGTGTTTGGCGGAATCTTGTTTTTTGTATTTGCAACTGCAGCAACATAAACATCTATAACCTCGAGAGCGTGTGCGTGTGTGTGGCGTTCTTACGCTCACTCTGAAACAGGTTACTATTGCTTTTGGGGAACGGCGCTGTTATTTTGTCCTATACCGCCCTCTGCTGTTGACTGAAAGTGACATCACAGTGCGAACATCGGGTGTGAACAAACCAAGAATAGAGGTGAGCTGTGCGTGACATTCTCAATGAGAGCACGAGGGCACGTTGATGTCAATTTTAGTCAATAGCAGAAAGCAGGACAGGACAAAATATCAGCGCCTTTACACAAAAGCAAAATTAAGCAGACTACTGTGTTTACACTTGTGGGAGGCACATATGAATATATTATGACAAATATACATTTTTTTTTGCCTCGAGTTCCTTTTAATATGCTGCCCACCGTGAGAACATCTTTCAGATGGAAGTCAACACGTCTAGGCGCAAGGAAGGTTGACATTAAGAGGAATGCGATGTGTTGCCTCTAAATAAACACGAAAGAGTTTGGGATGGCTAACAGTGGCGTCTTTTGGGCTCACCTGTACATCTCAATGGCTGCCTCATCATCCTCTTCAAACTCATCTTCGTTTTCCTCCAGCTCCTCCAGCGTCATGTTCTCATACGTTTTCACTGAACAGAAGAGGACACGTGATGGTAAGCGTAGAACCTGAAAATAATTCCACTTTAATGACCTGATAATAATTACATTACACAACCTGTATAACACTACAAATATTTTATTATTCAATGAAAAATTAAAAAAATAATATTTCACAAATTTAAAAAATAGATGTTTTTTTAAATAAAGTCATATTACCATAGAAAAATTAATGTAGAAATCCCTTCATAAAACACTTCAAGAAGATAACATTTACACGGTTTTCAGTTGGCGGATTGATAATTGTAATCTGTCGCCCCCTGCTGGCTAACACATGTAGGTAGTGCAGCTTTAAGTCATTACTCCACTCAAGTATTTTCTCCTCTTAAATCAGCCGATAAGAGGTTAAAAAAACACTTTTACCGACAGACTGCTGCTGGAGAGCCAAGTCTTGCTCCTCCTCGTCATCTTTCGCGACCTCTTTCGGTGGAAGAATCCCCTTTTTCCTGAGAATGTCATTCCATTCGGTGTCCTCGTTGGGGTCCTGTAAGAAGAACCATCACGATATTTCCATAAATGACAAATGACGCCCACCAAAAGCTACATTTCCATCGACTTGTTTACAAGAAAACACGTAGAGTGCTGAAGCTACATACTGAGGTAACTTTGAGAAAACACTCCGGGTGACAACGACTGTTACGTTCAAAGACGATTTACCGTAGACAACGACTTCAACAGTAAACTGAATTTTTCTAACCTGCATTTTGTCACACAAGTTTCCCCAAAGAATCACACCACTCCTTTAGAAAGACCGGAAACGGAAAGAGGGAAGCCAAAAAAGTACGGTCAGAAACAAAAAACGATCTTTTTCCTAGCACACGATTGATTTTATTGGAAAACAAAAAAAATCAAAATCATACGTGTTTCTTCCAAAACCCACTATTAAATGTTTAGTATCAATTATAAAGCTGAACAAAGCATTCTCGTTTGCGGTAAAATAAAATAAATTCAAGGGGACACTAATAAGCGTGGCACCGATTTCCGCTTTAGCCTAAATATATCCATATTAGGAATGGCAGGCTGTCGTTCCATTTGTGGCTGTCGAGAATGTCATTGAACAGGTGCTACACACTTCATGCTATGTATAGTTCCGATTCTACCATCGCAAAATGAAAACAATAATACTAATGTAACAAACCACTGTGTTTTGCTGAATTATGAACGACTTGAGTAACAGCAAATAACGAGGAAAAAAACATAATAATGCATTTTTTAATCTATAAAAATACATCACTATAAAAGATTTTGTCCAAATAGTTACCGACTTTTTAAAAATTACCCTTTTTTATATCATTGAGGAGCAACACTTTACACAAATTACGGGTGAACACATGACACACGAACAGCCAATCCAGACGAGGTCCAGTGAGAGCGTGAGAACCGAAACCACGGGAATATATGTAGAGATTTGTTGTTAAGTTTTGGCAATAATGGTCTTGTTTGCAAATCTTTTTTTTCATTATTACTTCTTTTAAAATTCAGTTCGTTTGGAATATAATGTTCTGTGATGCACAGTTCGGTTTCTGTTGAATGTGTGCTCAGTATGAGGTGATGATATTTGTCAATAAGTGCCGTCGTTTATTATTAATAAAGGAATTTTAAAAATGCACTATGTTGTAATAATGGCGGACTTCGTTGTGAAATGCGCAATTTGTTCAACAAAACCTCAAAATGCTGTCGTTCTTCTTTTTCTCTCCTCCTTGTAAAATGTTTACGTTGAATGAATTACGTGCTTTTTGATTTTTGTGACAGGCCAGAACGAACCCAGTTTCGACATTAGATATTAAAAAGTGGAAGAAGTGAATCTTTACGGGGCATTCGTGTGGTTGCCAGGAGCCGCGAGCACCTGTGCATGTGACGAGCGAAGATCCAATCAGAGAAGAGCAAATTATCCCTTTGCGGAAGTGAGAGCGGCTGAAATGGGGAAGTCGGGAAAGTACAAGTATAAGCGCTCACACTGTTTCCCATTTTAGAAGCTACTCTTGTCATTAGTCAATCCCTGACATCAATATGGAGTAAAAAAGTAAGTGCAATACACGCAAAAAATGCTGAAACTATGTCAATGACGTAATGAACTCCACCACCCGGCGCTTTTTGATGAGAACAACGGAGTGACACATCTTACCCGAGAGCAGAAGAGACAATCTTGGATCGGCGTGTCCAGCTGTTGAGTCTCGACTCGAGCGAGGCTCACGTCAAACACTGTTCGAAGTTCGAAGCCCGCGTGGGAAACAATGAAGCCAGCCGCCTACTCGCTGCTGTAGACCGGCGGGGTGGACTTTCCAGTCCCCCCACGGGTGATCCCATCCTGCGGAGAAATGTGGCTGAACCCGGAGGAAGTAGCGCTGAAGAATGCGCTGAAGCTGTGGGTCACCGAGCGGAGCAACGACTTCTTCCTGCTGCAGAGGAGGAGAGGCCGCGGGGAGCCCGCTGGGAAGATCAGCGGTCGGTAGTACACGAAATATAGCTCACCTGGTTGGGTGTGGAGGGCGTGAATATGTGACTGTCGGGAGTGGGTGGGTCGACGCTCTCTTGAAAATAAACATCCTGGACTTGAAAATCCCCCAAAACATGACGGAGTCAATTTTACTCCAAAGTGAATACTTCTTGTTATATTCAAGCTCCTTTAAAAGGGTGCAAAGTTGTCGCACGAGTGACCGATGGGTCGGTCTAATTTCAGTCGTGCTTCTGGTAATTATTGTCTGACCGTGTTTTAGTGTCTCTTTTAGGACAATAATTAGCCAATTGCACATTTTTTTCGTGCGCTGCGTGAAACTCAACTCAATTTTATTTAAAGAGCACTTTAAAACAACTACTACTGCATAGAAAGTGCGGCAGTAGAAGGAAATACTGTACCATGATTTCTTAAGATGGGACACAGGGGCAGCAAATACAATGAAAACGGGGGGCCCAACATTGAATCCTGTGGCACACTATACATTTAAGGCACAGGATGTGATTTAAAGTTAGTCAAACAAATGCCAACCCTCAATTCTTCAGGCATGCTTGCTGTCACCATGTGACCCCCCCCCAAAAAAAAATCAAAACATTGCTTGAAAATGATGGCTCTTCCCCCAATCGAGCTGTCAAATCATTGATGGAGAGACATGGTGTGGGGGAGGGATGATGGAAATTAGCCAAATTTTGAAATCACAGTTCACAGACACAATTTGGGAAGTGGCAGCCGACAGAGGATTTTCTTGGTCGTTTACTTTGACACTTGATGGGTGGCCAGTGAAGGGAAACATTCTGGAATGTTCCCCTTCGCTGAGAGGCTTTTGTGCATGTTGCCATGCGACGGTGTCACACCTTCAAGCCTCTCAGCTTGGACAGTTAAAAAGAAAAAACTATCGAGGCTAAAATGACAAGGTGAGAGCACACTTTTTTCTCTCTGTGAGCGGAAAAAAATACTGCAAGCCTAAAACAAAGTCCCCAGTCAATTGTAAGGAAGTTAACCACAACTAAAAAGTAAAAAATTTACCTTTTGTATACATCAGACAGACACATAATGGTCATGTATGAAGTCGCATTTTAACCTGTGTAATCTTACTGCACAGTGAAAGCAGCGGATGTGTTGTCAAGGTGACCTTGCAAGGTCAAAGGTGTTATGCCGCGTTTGTGTGCAGGCCTCCTGGTGGGGGCGCTAGACACGGTGCTGGACTCCAATGCCAGGGTGACGCCCTTCCGAATCCTCCTCCAGATTCCAGGCTCGCAGATTAGTTGGATCATCGCTAGCGGTTAAGTCCGCACAGTGTGTGCGTGTGTGACTGAAGATGTGTGTGTGTGTGTTTGGGAGTGGGAGCGTGTGTTTTATGTTTCTGTCGCTTTCCGTTCAGGGGCCGCCATGGAGGAAGTGAACAAGCACTGGGATTGGCTGGCACACAACCTGCTGCACTCACTGTCCGTCTTTGAGAACAAGGAGGACGTGGCCAGCTTTGTCCGAGGAAAAGTCAAGGTGGGAGACCCGATACGGGTCACCGAGACCACTTGCAATCATGAAAGAAGGGGGAAAAAATGCCTACCACAAGCTCTGTCGCGCTGTCAACAACTGGATCGTGATTGTGGGTGTCAGGGCCTGATCGCGGAGGAGTCCCGCGGTCGCCAGGCTGCCCAGGAGGACGACCCGGAGAAGTTCCGCGAGGCTCTGCTCAAATTCGAGCGCCACTTTGGTTTGCCGTCGTCCGAGAAGCTGGTCACCTTCTACTCGTGCTGCACGTGGAAGGGGCGGGTGCCGCGCCAGGGCCTCCTCTACCTCAGCATCAACCACTTGGCCTTCTACTCATTCCTGCTGGGGAAGGAAGGTGCGTTGTCTTGGAATTATTGTCGATTCAGCACATTTTAAGCAATTATCGCCATTTTCATTTGAACCATTTTAAACTTAGCTGCTCTGGCCTCTTTTCACAGTCAAATTTGTGGTTCCCTGGGCGGAGGTGATTCGGCTGGAGCGGGTCTCCGGCGGATTCATGACCGAGGCCATCCGGGTCAGCACCAGGCAGCGGCAGCGGGACTTCTCCATGTTCCTCAACCTGGATGAGGCTTTCGGGGTGGTGGGGCAGCTGGCCGACATTGCCCTGCGCCGGCTGCTGGACAGCGAAGGTCTGGAGCTCGACAGAGTGCTGCAGCAGCCGGCTCGCATCACCAAAAGGTCAGACTTTCTCATTTATTTGTACATGCTTCAAATTTGGGAGCAGTGAGAGAAAAAAAAACAAAACAAATGGAGGTGTAGCTTGTCTTTGAAGGATCACACGAAAGGACCCTGAAATGGCCACTTGAAACCAACATATCAGACATTGTTTTTTCTACGGCATTGGCTACCTTCTCTTTTTGGAGAGTCTATTCCGACACATTTTAACCTATCGACCAAATGTGCTCTTCCGTTTAGGGTTCTTGAGGAGCAGGCGTTACGAGAGTACGTTTTGGCCCTGTTCCGCCTCCCTCGCGGTGAGAGGCTCCACGAGGTGGCGTCGTGCGCCGTATGGACGCCGCACGCCCGCTGCCACACTGCCGGCACGCTCTACACCACCGACAACTACTTGGGCTTCTCAAGCCGAGAGGAGGGACAATGCATCCTCCTCATACCCCTCTCCGAGGTGAGAATGTCAACTTGCCCGTTGAGCCATTGGAAATGCTAACGTGCTAGCAGCGGATGCGCTAACACTTTCGAACGAGATGCGCTGAAGCGGACAATGTGCTCACCAGGTGGTGTCTGTGGAGAAGGCGGAGAGCACGTGCGCGCTTCCCAACCCGGTGATCGTGAGCGTGCGCTCCAAGAAGGCCTTCCAGCTCATCGAGCTGCAGGAGCGCGACGACCTGGTGGAGAGTCTGGACTGCCGGCTGCGCTCGCTGCATCTCAAGCAGTCGGCCTTCCGAGGCAGCCGGCGCACCAACAGGACCGCGGTACGCTCATTTGACCAATGAGATGCGTTCATTGGTGGAATTGTTTGAATTAAATTATTTTTCAAAATATTGTTTGAAATAAATCCAAACTGTAAATGATTCTTGTTTTTTAACATGTTATGATATAAATAGAAACGATTGCCCGTTATTTCATTAAAAAAAAAAAAAAAAAAAATTGTCGGGTTTTAAAATAGCGTTAATGTGATCACACTTGATTCGTCATCTATTTTTTTTAAAGCCAAATTATTAAATTAAAGAATTGGGAGACTTAAAAATAAGTTCATTTTAATTACAATTCTAATTTTTAAACTTCATTCAAAATGGAGATTCTAGTGGATTACCAAATATCGGGAAAAAAAAATCAGTGCAAAAACATACCAAGATAAATTTTAACTATCCAATTTAAAGAAAAGGAAAAAGCTAACTTAACGCTTCAGACATTTCAGGAGTCTTGATCACATAAACGCTCGCTGGGCCACAAGGAACTTGGCTCATCGATGGTCTTTGCTAGCGTGTCTGGAACATGAACACTCGTGTCAGTTTTTGTTTTTGTTGTTTTGGCATCAGAGCTGCCCCAATCCGTACTACACCTTCTACTACGACACGGCGTGCTCGGATGAAGAAGAGATGGAGGAGCACGTGCTTCGGAACACCGTCAATAGCGAAGCGCTCATGACAGCCTTTCATCACAACGCCCCAGGAAGTCACAACAAGGTTAGCCAAAGCGACCAAATGATTTTCTTCCAATACGTAGATTATCACCTGCTGTAGCGCGACACGATAGAAATCGTGCGAGTTCCTCAGCGATTCCCACTGCTAACCTATATCAATCTATCGTAATGTATCGTAGTTGTTTTTACGATTATCATACAATCGCTGTACCGTCATACTGGCGGTTACGTTGGCAAATTATTCTAGGACTAAACCACATCTTTGTTTCGTTCAGAATATGGAAGCAGAGAAAGAGAAGATGTGGGAGGATCACTTCGCCGAATTTGGCCGTGGCGTCCACATGTTTCGCACTGACAAGGTCCAGCGTTTGATTGCTGCGGGGATACCCGAGTCACTACGGGGCGAGCTGTGGATGACGTTTTCTGGTGAGAAGGACAAATAACCCAGCTTTGACATTAAATGGCAGGCAACCATGTGATTAGACGACATGCTAACAGTTGCTATGCTAACAGAGAGCAAGATAGCAACGTAGGAAGTGAAAGGAATCAAGCAGATTGATAAGCATTTCACACCTTGCCCTGTCGCCGCGTGCCATTTCTAATGCTAACATGCGAAAAAAAAAATACATTTAACCCTACAGACGCGTTGTCTGATCTGGACTCGCACCCTGGCTACTATGCCGGCCTGGTGCAGACATCGATGGGTCAGAGCAGCCTGACCACCGACGAGATCGAGCGGGACCTCCACCGCTCCTTACCGGACCATCCTGCTTTCCAGAACCCCACCGGCATTGCCGCGCTCCGCCGCGTACTCACCGCCTACGCCCACCGCAACCCCAAGATTGGATACTGTCAGGTATGACTGGCATGATTATTTCCTTAATGTTAAAAGTGGCCCAATGCTAACATCCGAACATAAACAAAAACATATTGGCTACAATTAACTTGCCGAGTCGGTACTATTTCGAATGCGGAAAAGATAAAGGCATATGTGTAAGATTTTTACATCGTGGACTGTAGTTACGCACTAGTTCCACTGAGAAATGCTACAATGCTAACATACCAACAGTTGGTATGCGAACAGATAGCAAGATATCAACCTGAGGCAGGTGGGTGAGGCTTTTACATGTTGCCTTTCAGTCACATACTACTTCAAAGGAGAATTGCTAAAATGCTAACAGTTGGCAATGCTAACACATAGCAATATTTTAAAAGTACAAGAAAGATCGGTGAGGATTTTACAGCATGCCCTCCAACCTCGCACTAATTTCTGTTGATATTTGTTGAAATGCTAACATGTCAGCAGTTGGTGTGCTAAAACGTAGCTTTCCGATACTAGTCAATGAACATACTGGCATCCGTGCTGCTGCTGTACGCCAAAGAAGAAGCCGCGTTCTGGCTGCTGGTGGCCGTCTGTGAGCGGATGCTTCCTGACTACTTCAACAGGCGGGTGATCGGTAAGCGGCTTTAGGTTTAGGGTTTGTTTTGATATGCGTGTATGGCAGGATAACAATTTCAAGCAGACTTCACCTCTTTGGATGTAATTTGGAAGTATTTATGATGAGAATGGATGAAATCCCACCATGCTAAGAGTGGCTTTGCTACAACGTATCGGCACAGGATGCAAGTACAAAAGGTGGTCAAGAAGATTGCTGAGGATTTTGCACTCCGCCCTGTAGTTTGTGATTTCGAATGAAAATTGATTAAATGCTAACATGCTTAACTTAGCATTAACGGTGGGAAATGACTGGAGTGCCGTCCCACTTTTCTTCTCTGCAGGCGCCCAGGTGGACCAGTCGGTGTTCGAGCAGCTGATCGCCGAGCGGCTCCCCGATCTGGCCGATCATTTTCCGGATCTTTCCACCTTGTCGTCTGTGTCTCTCTCATGGTTTCTCACCATCTTCGTCAGCGTGCTGCCCTTCCACAGCGCCGTGTGCGTGGTGGATTGGTTCTTCTTCCACGGCATCAAAGCCATCTTCCAGCTGGCTCTGGCGGTGCTGGAGGCCAACGCTGCCAGCCTCTGCGCCCGCATGGACGATGGACAGGCACTTATGGTTCTCGCTAGGTACTTCTAAGGATTGATCCTTTGTTCGTTGGTAAGACTGTAAGGGAATTTGCTGGTTTCTGTGGTATCAGTCGTAATCGAGGTGGGAATGCAAGAAAGCTGGGACGGCGGTCTATTTTTCAGCGCAGGAGTTCTTCGCGTCCATAACAACAACGGCGGACCACTTTGTGTTTGTGGTTTTTAGCTTAGCATCAAACGGCTACATTAATGCCGCCTACTGCCCTGTTGCAGTTTTCTGGAACACGTTGGAAGTGAGCAGTTTCCTCCTGGCGAGTTCTCTCAGCCCTCTGCAAATGGTAGCAGCAGCAACAACACGGCGGATCATGCTGCCGCGGGCCAAGCTAACATAACGCAACTCATCATCGATGCCTATGAAGTGAGTCACTAGCAGCTAATTCGTGAGCGAGAATACAGATACATTTTTGTTGCCACACATTTAGCCAGAAGAAGTTACACAAAGACGACTTTTTTTGTCGTTTGCTAACATGGGTGCTACTTTATATTTGCGTGAAAGACGCTAACAGTCCGTTAAACGGGAACCACAACCAACATAAAACGGATTCTTTAAGGGTGTTTAATGCATCACTTGTATTTATATGGAGTTTGAAAACCATTCTTAAAAATGTTAATGTGTTGCTTAGCGTCTGGGCTAGCAATGATAACTGCTGGCTAAACGGGAAGCCTAGCCTGTTGAAGAGTTTTCTCATGCTAGTTAGCCTCCATGCTATCATTCAACTAAACAGCTCCATATATTAAACTCGATTAACTTCCAAAATAGAGCGTTTGCTAAATTGGTAATTCACACATGTGATTGCTGTTTCTTTTAAAGACATGAAATGTGTTTCCCCCCACCCTACCCCCAAAAAATAAAATTCGTTCAATATGTTTTCCTGGTCAGAGGTTCGGTGACTTGACGGTAAGAAAGATCGAGAGGCTTCGCTGTCGACACAGAATCCAAGTCCTGCAGGCACACGAGGACACAACCAAAGAAAACGCGGTGAGAAACGATGAAAATGCATCATCCTGACGGCCACTGCTAACTACAAGTCTAAGACATGCCTGCGTGTTTTCGTAGTTAAGAGTGGTGACGCCAGATGTGTCCATCTCTGCGGAAAACCTCGCCGACATTTATGACCTCTTCAAGGTAAATTCTTCGCCACTTTTCAGATTCATTCATTAAAAAATAACCAAAATTAACAAAATACAAGATTAAATTCTCTTTCTTGAACAATTGTGTCTGCCGATTAATAAGCCGCTTGATTATTTCCATCCAGACGGAACATTTTATCAGTTTGTACTGGGGCGACATCAGCGCGGTGGCCGCAGCGGAGGCGGCGTCGTGGAGACGCGGCGTCTCCTACTTGGAGCGCCAGTACCGACTGGATCTGCCGCAGTTCAAGAGCCTGTACGGGCTGCTGGCCCCGTGGCCGGCGGGCGGCTGCCAGCGGCACAGCGACACCCTGGCGCACCGCACCTTCACCCTGTTGGACTCGGACAGACACAATCTGCTCTCCTTCAGGGACTTTGCCCTCTGGCTCGGTGGGTGGAGTCGCACTCGCGACTTGTTTGCTTAAGTGTTTTATTTGGTGGGGGGGGGGGGATCCAGTCGATGACGCGAGTTGACTTCAAGCGGTTATCATTTCAGTAATTCATCACTGGGAAAACGAAAATGAGAAATTTCTCTGAAAACCCTCCTGATTATATTTTTTTAAATATTATCTATACGCATATAAATACAGTATTGTATAAAAACACTTGGGTATTTTGACTTTAATTTCATCATCTTAATATAAAGTCATTTTCTTGACATTTTTTCTCAAAATGGCACTTTTTTTTTTCCTCAATTTTTTTTTCACTTGGGGGAAGCAAGATTTTTTTTGGGAGAGATTTAAAAAAAAAAAGCCCTTTTTTCTCTTTATTGCGTCAGACACTTTGTACTGCGGCGAGCTGAGCGACAAGGTCAAGCTCCTCTACCGTCTGCACTTACCTCCCGGTGAGTCTTCCTCATGTCTTGACCGGAACGTCGAAATTCAAGGTCGCTTATCTGACATCGCTTTTCGCCTTCCGCAGCTCTGACGGTCAGCGCCGAGCGCTCATCTTCTTCGTTGTCGTCCGAGATCAAGATTCCTTCTGGGTCGTTGGGCAGACCCCTCTGCGTGGACGTGGCCTGTGGTGGGACAAGGATTGAGAGGCGAACTTGAGTTTCCACTTGCTTACCCCGGTTGTTTTTGTTTTGGCTGCTGAAGAAAGGGCTCATGGGAAAGAAGAGGTGAAGGACTACCAAGAGCAACTGAAGCAAATGCTGCGGGATTTGGTCGTGGGCAAGGACAAGGATGCCCACCAGCCGCTCCCCCTCATGAAACAGGTACAGTTGAAGATTTGATAATCCCGTAGAGAAGCAAAGGATGTAAGGATAACTTTTAAATAGCGTAAAGTTATTGCAGCGAGCCTTCTACGCGCAAATCGCCTTGCATGTGAAAATCAAGCAGATATTCAGAAAATGTCAACATTGTCTCGGCAGCGCGAGTTCATCCAGTTTTCTAAGACACTGTGCGGCCTGTTCCACGGCGACCCCGAGGAGAACGAGCTCTTCCAGGCCATCGCCAAGGTCACCAGCCTCGTCCTGCAGATCGGCGAGGCCACCACCAGGTCGGCGGGACCGCCGGACCAGGGCGCGGCGGGACCGTCTGACAGCGAGTGGACAATCAGCTTGGCCCAGATTCTGGCATCTGTGCTGACCGAGCAGACGCTGGTCAACTTCCTGGAAAAAGCGAGCGATCTGACGAGCCGCATCGCCGCTGCCAAGGAGAAGCAGTACCAGCAGAGGGCGCCGCTGCTCGCCCTGCAGCATGCCCATAGCTAGGGTCACCCTTCCTATTGTCTGTCCTAGTTGACTATGAGCCACTAACCGGACACGCCTTCCAATTTCACTGTGAGTCAATTCCAATGTTTTTGTACACAAATATTTTCTAACTTTAGTGTTTCATGTACTGGCCTGCATGCACCTTCTCAGTTTTTTTTTTTAATTTAGAGCCAAAATGTGCAAAAAAAAGAAAAAAAAAACTATCATGAAACCAAAACACTGGATTTTTCTTTTTAAATAAAATTGAGAGCTGCAGACAAGGAGTCTTGTTTGGTTAAAAAAAAAAAAAAAAAAAAACAAATGCCCAAAAACACCCTGAAATTCGGACTCCAGTTTCCTCCTCAGAAATCACAGTAACTGGTGACATATGAGACCAGAAGTCTGGAGGTGGCCTCATACATCCATTGGGACACCTCCAGGCATAGGTTTAAAAATTGACATTCAACAAGACAGGTGTTGAATACAGACATAAGAGGCGTTGTGCATAACAAATTGTATAAAAAAGTAAAAAGAATTGGGTTTAGATTTCACATCACATGGGTGTCAAAAGTAGTCACGTTCATGACTTACAGTACAGATGATGAGATTTAAACAGTTGAGTACACGTTGAAGTATCAACTTTTTACTCAAGCATAAAAGTAATGGTTTCAAAACTACCTCAAGTATAAAATCAGAATCAGAATCGCCTTTATTGTCATTGTATAGAATACAACGAAATTTGGGTGCCACTCCTCAAAAAATAAAATAGAATAAAATAATGGTTTAATAAATACAAAACTCAACAACACACAACAGCAGCAGTAGTGGTAGTGTGGACTGAGGCTTATATTGCACGCAAGACACATATTGCACATGAAATGAAATGGCTCAGAAGTAATGCAAGGAGAAAAAAATGCTTTGAAGCTGGAGTCAAATCATTTATAGAGGCCATCATTTTTGTGTTCTATTAAAAAGTTACACTGAAGGCTACCCGTTTCAGCTGCATAAACGCCCATTAAAAATGATCACATCTCGTCATCCGGCCAAAGCATACAGACTACGTGTACTATTAGCTAGCGCGAGTACATTAGCAGTTGCGCTATTAAATAAAGTCATATTTTAATACTTAAGTCTAATTAGGTCTCACACCGTCGACACCCCTTGCTAATAAACTTTCATCTTACCTCAAAATGCATTTTGAAGTTTCACGGCGAGTCCTTGAAAGGCATTAGCTTTTTGGTACTTGGGTCCGCCAGATAGCAGCGCATTTGAAAAGAGTTATTTTAGGAAATAAGTCTCCAAGTATGACCGGAGATGCAATCCGCGATGGTTGGCTCGTTTTTCTGGTTAAAAACCGCCGCCACGCTGGTACTTATTTGGGAAACGGACGTGACCGTGTAGTTTTGAGAGAAGCGAGTTGTCATTGATATGCTGATTTGTTTCACGTGCTGCAGGTGCATCCTCGCGTGATTTGACCGGATTGGTTGTTTTGAAGCACGACAAACTGGAATGAACACGATCCAAAATAAAATTGCAACGCGGCGTTTTGTGTGTGTGTAAGGAGTAGAAAGTGCATAAATTTGCGTTAAAATGTAGGGAGTGGACATATAAAGCAAGATGAAAAATAAATACATCACGAAAGTATAGATACACAAAATTTGGTAACGAAGTATTTTTACTTCACCTCTGCATGGGAGTTCAACCATTTCTGGAAAGATTTGTTAAATTTTAAATCTTGGAAAAGATTATCTTAATTCTCGAAAAATACGACTTGTAAATGACCAATTTTTAACTACAAAAAAATCTGACTTTTTTCTTGGAGGATTATATTTTGTCCACGAAAAATTGGACTTAATTGTTGAAAAAAAGTGACTTAATTCTCCCAATACAGCAATTCATGTTTGTTTGTTTGTTTTTTAAACTGAATCTCCCAAATGAACAGAAAACAAGACAGGCCGAGCACTGCATGAACTTGGCTTTATTAGCTACTGGCGAAGGGTTACACTTTGCCATCAAAAACCAAAACACACACTGGACTAGTACTTGTACTCGTAGTGTTCTACTCGTACTACTCGTGTACTAGTTAGTGGGCTAGTTAGTGCTCAGAGTTCAGTTAAAGGAGGGAAACAATGGTGATTTTTCTCTTACATCTCAAGAGTGCTTAGATTGTGGAGGGTGTACATCAATAGATACATACTTAACACCATTAAAGGTATAGTAAGTATGGTAGTCTTAGCCGATTGTTTCATTCACTCCATACAACACTGACTAGGTCATATCGAAAAAAGATATTGGGCTTGACAGGCGACACAAACTAACAAACAGGCGACAAACTCCACAAACATTTGGCACACATTTTTCCACATGGTTTTTGCCATTTAAACGGCCTCCACGTAGTTGGCGGGCAGCATGCCGGTCTTGCCGGTGCGCTGCACGGTTCCATACATCCAGCCCTCGTCGATGGACTGCACGTTGACGATGACGTCGCCGTCCTTGAAGGTAACCTCGTCGCTGTCGGCCGCCAGGTAGTCATACATGGCGCGCACCGTTTTCTGTAACCGGGTGAAAGTGTTAGGACCGTATTTGAGCTTTCGGAGGTCATATGAACAAACATATGTTGCGTACCCCGGTGGTGGAGGGGTGCGAGGGGATGGAGGAGACGGTGGTCTGCTGGGTAGCCACGGACGAGGACCTCTGCTGCAGCTCCACGGTCTTGGCATGCTGGTAACCTGTGAAGAAACGGCATGGGAGGTCACGTTTACGAGTCAACGCTCAAACAGGGTTGCGGTCGTTCATTTGAGCTTCACCCATAGAGGAGGTGACAAATCCGGAGGTGGTGACATAGCCGTTGCTGTAGAGGGACAGGTGGTGGTCGGGGTCCTGGGAGATCTCGGATTTCTCGTCAGCCATGCCACTTAGGGCACTAGTGGAGCGGGAGTGCTCCTTGCTGCGACGCTGGGCTTGGACTAGGGTGAAACGGCAGAATGAGAGACTCTGGAAAGGTGTTCTGGAGTGAGATTTTCTCTTGGTAGTTATTTGAGGGTAGGTCCTTGTGGTACCACGTACTGTAGATCTAGTACCGACTCCTATGGTTCAAAGAGGTATCCGGACAGAGAACGCTTGTATTACCGGGAAGGTGTTCCGGAGTGAAATTCCGACTGACATCTTTTTTTAGTTCTTTGAGGTAAGTCTACACCGACCAAAGAATCAAAGTCCAGGTGTCTTTTCTGTTCATACAAGCCAGCCTGGTCAATAGTTCTTGTACCGCTTTGAACCATAGTCAGTGGTAGGTTGCCTGTAGCACTACAAGGACGTACTTTAAAGAACTGGGACTTAGGTCAATAGGAATTTCACTTGTCATATAGTATCAGAAAGGTGCTCTGGAGATTTCTTTTACTTGAGTCTTTCAGGTCAGTGAGTCTACTCTTACACTGACCTACTCCCAACTCTGATTCAAAAAGGACCATGGACCAGACGAGCTTGTCTAAATAGGAACCCTCACAGTTTTTGGACACCTTATTTATTTTGTTCTGGATCCACTCCAAACAAAAGGCCCGTAGATCTTGTACATGTTCACCAGATAGCCACATCCAGTATCTCCAATCCTCAATTTACCCGACATCAGGTGCAGACTCCTGGACTGGATGTTGTCCTCGGCCGGGTCGTAGTCAAACACCGATCCGGGGTTGGTACGCCACACTCGCAGACCTAAGGGAGCGGAAGGTCGTCAAATTAGGGATTCAGTCCATTTCGGTTACGCTGATCAAGGCTGAAATTCAAACCCAGCAACTGTGACTGTGAGGCAGACGTGGTAGGAACACAGTCCACTGGGCCGACTTTCGAGTGGCTAATTACGGAGCACCGATGGGGAAAATGGATTTGCTATATGAATATATGTTGTTACAAACTCGGTCTCGGAACAAATCAAACTTGTGAATGAAGGTAGCACTGTCCTGTAAAGCGGGCCTGGGAGTCTTGATCTGGTAACTCTAGATGCCTTACCAGTAATAGTCTCCTGGTCATGATCGACGGCACGCCTCCTTTCCATCTCGACCACGCGCCTCTGGATGCCACGGTAGCTGATGTCACTGAAGTCTTGGGTGTTCTTCTTCACACGCTCTGTGATCAGGTCGGTGATGGTGGGCGTGAAGCTGCCCTTGGTCTTCTCAAAGTTCTCGTGGTAGCGCACCTAGAACACAAATACGGTTCGACAAATGTGCCTCACCGGGGTATCAGAGGCGGAGGGACTCGAGGCACATGACCGTTCAGATTTAATTGCCAAATTTGGGACTTCACTTGGCTTTGACTTTGCATTCTTGAGAGCCGGCATGACGTACGACTAGCTCGGAATTTAGTGGACCCACCTTGATCGGAAATCGCTTGAAGCTAGAACATTAAGACTTGAGACTTTACAAGTGACTTTCTCCCACCACTGCGACATTATATCTGCCAAAAAAATAACCACACGACTTACTCCAGATATGATGCGTTGGGTCTCCCTGACACGTCTCATCTCCGGAGTGTCCAGAACAAAGGCGGCCTTGCCCTGGACCTGCTTGCGGAAGCTGTCGGAATACAGCACCTGGCGGGAAAGCAGGGACACATGGTAACGTGTTGTTTTTTTTTTTAAGCCCATTTTTTTTTTGCCCTTAGCACAGTTGCTAGCGACAGGACACACTGACTGACAAGAGCGACCTGAGATGTTACTGGGGTACAAGATGAATGAATTAGCATATTTCAAATGGGATTACACATCCCAAAGTGTTCAGCGGCAGAATGGAATGAGGGAGGCGGGGGGACAAGAGGACGTGGTACTGGACGACAAGAGGTTAGTGCTGTGGAAGTACACAGATACTGTATGCTTCCGCTGTGGGCTTAAAACTGCTTGGGGTTAGGGAAGTAATACCAACAACCAGTGTGGAGGATTCAGTGGTTTAGGATCCGTTACTAAGGGGGTTGTTAGAGACTTCAGAATGGTGCTCGGATGCCAACGGTTTGTGTAAGTGGGAAATTCTGTGGATAAAGTGCACGTTTGAAAATTCTTCTCAAAGTGAAGTTTTTAAAAAATTATATGACCGTATCGGTGTTTTCAGACATTTTTGAAAGTACAGTGGTTGTTTTGTTATAGCCTTATTATGAGGTGAAATGTTAAAAAATTGTCGTAAATAAAGTAAATGCCCTCTGAAATCATTGATCAAATTATAGTTGTTCAATAAATCGTGTTTCGGCATGGTTTCTTTTGAAAGTCACACCACCACCTACTGGCCTGGCATGCACATTACAGCCTTTTAAGGCATTTTGGGAAGTATCAAAGCTCACCAAATCCTGCACACTGGATGTGGATTTGACCAGCATGACATGTTTGTTAGACAAAGGGGTTAAAGTTTCGTAAAGGAGGGAGTGAAAGAAGAAGACTGTAGTTCTTGCTGTGCCGCTCAAGGTACCGAGCTAATGTTCTCTTGGTTCCGTTTGACTCGCTCCATCTCTGGAGTGAACACCACGGGGGTTCCCTTGGCCGCGCTGTCCTTATATAACACCTGAAATGGGGCAGAAGGGGGCGGTGGTCAGACATTGGGTACCAGTGGAAAAAAAAAATCATCACCATCAAAACTGCTTTCAACAGAAGAAGCTTCCAGACAATGTGGATGACTCACCGAAAGCAGAAAGCTTGAGAAATTGGTCTGATAGTGCAGGGGTGGGCAAAGGACCTCCCGAGCATTGGATTAAATGCAACTTGGTAGTAAGTTCAGAATTGCACTTTTCTCTTTTATCTAAAAAGGCAAAAGCGGCCCTTTGCTCACCCCTGCTATGGAGTTATTCAGGATGATGTTCTTAAAAGCTCGAGTCACACATGAGCAAACTACTTCAAACTTGACATGTGCGGTCAAGTGGGAGGGGGTTAGAAGGTGGGATGACAACTTAGAAGGGGATGGAAGTCTGCATTAGGGGTTCAAGAGATGAAGATGGTTCAGGGAGAAGAAAGTGTGCGCCTGGGATGATGCGAGAGCGTGATTAGATGAAGCCGATGTTCGCTGCTGCTCACTGGTGCCATCGTCCGCGTTTGTTAGGAGCACACGCAATTTGAGAGGGGCGTTCCACTACCGAGCTGATGTGCCTCTGGGTCTGTTTGACCCGCTTCACTTCCGGCAGGTCAGGGATGGCCGTTGCGCGATCCAGGGAATCCCTGTATTTGATCTACACCACGGGGATGGAGAGCAGGTGTCAGTCAAGAGACAAAAAAAAGAAAACAAACAAAAAAAAATTAGCAAAAGAGACAACACAGCACAGCGCCAGAAAAGAGCACAACAGGATATTACGTTTTTGTTTTTTTTGTAAACTGCCCCAAAAATAAATAACTAAATCAGCCCCGGATACCAGTTTCTCCAATTAACATGAAATTGGTTGCTTTGTCTCTCATGACAGGACAAACAAAAAAGTCTCAAGGACCCAGAAGTGAAATTCAGCAGCCTTAAAAACTCAAAATCAAAATCCAAGTTGGCCCCATTTTAATTCAAAGCTGCCATTCTGAGCGACTTCCAGAGCTGAAACGTTGTTCGCAAGTTAGAAAAAAAGCCACAAACCACATTTTCAACGCTCAATACAAAATTAGTGGGACATTCCCATGATAACAGGACGCACAAAAAAAGTCTCAAATACTGAAGAGGATGTTGACCACCCTGATTTAAAGCAGCAATTTGGAGCTAATTCCAGGGCTGATACTTCTATTCAAAAGTTGAAAAAAATGTCCAGTTTAGCCGTACGGCGGTCCAGAGAGTCTTTGTATTTGATATACCCCAAGAAGGTAAAGAGCAAGCGTCAGTCAAGACACACAAAAAAAACCCAATTAAAAAAACAAAGCACAACATCAAAGATCACAAAGGGACATGAAGCTTTTTTTTTTTACATCCTGGGAAATGAAGAAGCGTGTTAGCCCACTGGAGTTATAATGTCAGGTAACTGCAGAGAATGCTCTACTGTGTTTTTTTTTTTTTCCAAGGGGAGTGAAATGAGCCAGGGGGAGGTTGGGGTTCACTCTTTTTGGGATACCGTGCTAATATTTAGCTGATTGCGTCTAACGCGTTCCATCTCTGGCGTCGCCGACACAGATATGCCTCGTCCCACGTCTTCCTTGTATTGGAGCTTTGGAACGAGACAAAAAAAAAAGTCAAACATGGTGGTGACACTCAAAAGTAGTTTAGAAGGGTAGAACCCGACCGATACTGGGTTTTTGGGGTACAAACATGGCTGGCTTGGTCATCTACCATTGTTTTGTTATGGTGTTCCTCTTAATATTAGCAATGCTAATTCAAAGGCATAAAAGGAACTTGGCGATTGAGTAGATGACTCAGTCTCGGCTCTAGAAATTTAGAAAGGGAACATTTGGCCCCCAACAATCAGTTGTACATATCAACAAGACTGGGTGGACAAGTGTTTCAGGGCGATTCAGTAAATTCCAGGGTGTGGCGAGAGTTTGGAAAGGTTTTTTTAAGAGTTTTACATGAAACTGGGTCAATGTGACTCAAGGACCTATACCAAACACTGAACATGAAGTGGGCCATTTTGGTTTGAAGCAGCCATTTTGGGTGAATTCCAGGGCTGACATTTTGTTAGAAAATCTGCGGCAAATATAAATAAATAAATAAATCAGCCCCGGAAATCAGTTTCACAGATCAAGACGAAATTGGGTGGATACTTCTGTCAAAGCAGTATACATGAAAAGGTCTCAGGGAAGCTGCTTGATGGAAGCCGCCAATTTGGGCAAATTCAAAGGCTGTCAATGGTATTGACCTGTATTTGAATGCACCCATGTCTATGATGACCAGCCAGTTTTATCGACAGTATCGGTTGGGATCTTTCTGAAAAACTTCAAGCAGGCAGATTATTTGAGGAAAATATGGAAGGGGTTATCATTTGGAAAAAAATCAGTTTCAAACAGTAGCCAACAGCAGTCGAGGGGGAGCATGATGACACAAAGAATCTTAGTTAGGATGGAAGAATGTGAAGCGTTGCCCTTCCAAGTTGGCAAAGGGATTTGGGGGAGGTCAGAGGATTGCGGGGGGCTGATGACTGTAAAGAGGTAAGAGTAGGCGGGACATAAGAAGAGTTTTCCTCTACCGAGCTGATATGCTTTTGGGTTTCTCGGACCCGCTTCACCTCCGGGAGGTCTGGTATGGCTGTGGCTTGACAAAGAGAATCCTTGTACTGTACCTGCCCGTTGAAAAAAAAAAAATGTCACACAGGTAAAAAGTCGAAGACAACCCTCGCAAAAAAATGCCCGCCCATTCACTCACAAAGTTAGTATCAACACCAGCACAGGCAATTTAGAGCTAGCGAATCGGGGGGAAACAAGACTGAAGGTGTTAACTTATGTGAAAGGACATGTTCCCGAAAAACTTTCAGTATGCGGTATCTCTGGTAGGGCCCTCTCTCTGATACAGGCGTGCCTTGTCTTCTTTGCATTACAGCTCGGACGGAGAGAAAAAGTCAACCTGAAGTACTTTGGACTTTAGAAGGACTAATCCTGACATTTGCGTCCCTTGTCTGTCTTTGTTCTTGGTGGGCAGTCCAATCTGCAAACACATTATGCCACTGACTGACTCAACATCGGAAATCATCTGGGAAAGACCTGGTATGTTGCTAAAATCTGACAAACTCTTGATACCTTAACGACTAACCAGATGATATCAGCAAGATTGGTCGGAAACTTGCCATCAGTGTCAACGGGACATTTCAAGCGGGCGGTTTATTTGAAGAAGGATTGAAGGGATTATCATTTAGAGGGAAGTCAGTTCCAAACAAAGTCAAACACTGGTCAAGAGGAGAGAGTGATGAGACAAGAGTCTTCGTTAAGATGGAAGAGGTCAAGTACTGGACTTCCAAGTTGGGAAGGTGAGAGGATTGTAGGGATGATGATTGTACGGTGGGTAAAGAGTAGGGGTAGATGGGATCTTCTACCGAGCTGATATTCTTCTGGGTTTCTCGGACCCGCTTCACCTCAGGAAGATCTGGTATAGCCGTACCTTGACTCAGAGAATCCTTGTACTGTATCTGCCCGTTGCAAAAAAAAAATGTCACACAGATAGAAAGTCAAAGACAACCCACGCAAAAAAATGCCCGCCCGTTGACTCGCAAAGTTAGTATCAACACCAGCACAGGCAATTTAGAGCTAGTGAATCGGGGGAAACAAGACTGAAGGTGTTAATTTATGTGAAAGGACATATTCCCGAAAAACTTTCAGTACGCGGTATCTCTCGTAGGGCTCTCTCGAATACAGGCGTGTCTTGTCGTCTTTGCATTACAGCTCGGAAGGAGAGTCAACCTAAAGTACTTTGGAGTTCAGAAGAACTAATGCTGGGATTCGACTGACCAGAGGATGTCAACAATATAGGTCGGGAACTTGCCATCGGTGTCAACGGGACATTTCAAGCAGGCGGATTATTTGAAGAAGTATTGAAGCGATTATCATGTGGAGGAAAGTCAGTTCCAAACAAAGTCAAACACTGGTCAAAGGAGAGAGCGATGAGACGAGAATCTGAGTTAGGATGGAAGATGTCAAGTACTGGACTTCCGAGTTGGGAAGGTAAGAGGACTGCAGGGATATGATTGAATGGCGTGTAAAGAGTAGGAGTATATGGGATCCTCTACCGAGCTGATATTCTTCTGGGTTTCTCGAACCCGCTTCACCTCGGGGAGGTCTGGTATGGCTGTACCTTGACTGAGAGAATCCTTGTACTGTATCTGCCCATTGCAAAAAATGTCACACAGGTACAAAGTCAAAGACAATCCTCCAAAAAATGCCCGCCCGTTCACTCGCAAAGTTAGTGTCAACATCACCACAAGCAATTAAAGCTTGCGAATCAGGGAAAACAAGACTGAAGTTGTTAATTTATGTGAAAGGGCATGTTCCCGAAAAACTTTCAGTATGCGGTATCTCTGGTAGGGCCCTCTCTCTGATACAGGCGTGCCTTGTCTTCTTTGCATTACAGCTTGGAAGGAGAGAAAAAGTAAACCTAGTACTTTGGACTTTAGAAGGACTAATGCTGGGATATGGGCCACTTGTCTGTCTTTTTACTTGGTAGACATTCCAATCTCCAAAGACATTATGCCACTGACTGACTCAACATCGGAAATCATCTGGGAAAGACCTGGTACGTTGCTAAAACCTGACGAACTGTTGATACCTTCCGACTGATCAGAGGGTATCAACAAGATAGGTCGGGAACTTGCCACTGCCATCATTGGGACATTTCAGACAGGCGGATTATTTGAAGAAGTATTGAAGGGATTGTCATTTGGAGGAAAGTCAGTTCCAAACAAAGTCAAACACTGGTCAAGAGTAGAGTGATGAGATGAGAATCTGAGTTAGGATGGAAGATGTGAAGCACTGGACTTCCGAGTTGTGAAGTCGTAGGGATGATGATTGTACGGTGGGTAAAGAGTAGGGGTAGATGGGATCTTCTACCGAGCTGATATTCTTCTGGGTTTCTCGGACCCGCTTCACCTCAGGAAGATCTGGTATAGCTGTACCTTGACTCAGAGAATCCTTGTATTGTATCTGCCCGTTGCAAAAAATGTCACACAAGTACAAAGTCAAAGAACTCGCAAAAAAATGCCCGCCCGTTCACTTGCAAAGTTAGTGTCAACATCAGCACAGGCAATTTAGAGCTAACGAATCGGGGAAAACAAGACTGAAGGAGTTAACTTAAGTGAAAGGACATGTTCCTGAAAACTTTCAGTACACAGTATCTCTAGTAGGGCTCTCGAATACAGGCGTGCCTTGTCTTCTTTGCAGGTTGATACCTTGCGACTGACCAGAGGACATCAACAATACAGGTCGGGAACTTGCCACCGGCGTCAACGGGACATTTCAAACAGGCGGATTATTTGAAGAAGTATTAAAGGGAGTATCATTTGGAGGAACATCAGTTCCAAACAAAGTCAAACACTAGTCAAGAGGAGAGAGTGATGAGACAAGAGTCTTAGTTGGGGTGGAAGATGTCAAGTACTGGACTCCCGAGTTGGGAAGGTGAGAGGATTGTAGGGATGATGATTGTATGGTGGGTAAAGAGTACGGGTAGATGGGATCCTCTACCGAGCTGATATTCTTCTGCGTTTCTCGGACCCGCTTCACCTCAGGAAGATCTGGTATAGCCGTACCTTGACTCAGAGAATCTTTGTACTGTATCTGCCCGTTGCAAAAAAATGTCACACAAGTACAAAGTCAAAGACAACCTTCGCAAAGATGTCCATGGATTCACTCACGACATTCGCATCCAACTCAATACAGGTAGCGAGCAGGTTGTTTTTGGAGTTGATGATTCCAGTTTTAGATTGGATTAATCATTAAAACGTGAGAGAGAAGGGTGTGGTGAGGTTATTCACTTGTGTGAACCAGTTTTGAATCATTGCATCCATAACAAAGTGTGTCTTCTCCGAAACTGAAAGTGAGTATGAGGTATGACCAGGGTCCATACATTTTCTGGACATTTAGGTAAAAAAAAAAATCTCAAAGACAATGACACACTTGTCTGCTATCTGCTCTCAAGTCTCAATGTCTCTCATTCTAGTTTGAAGCAGTAAGTTTGGGCGATATCCAGTTATTCACTACGTGCCCTCGAGTGTCAATGTCCTGATCGAAGCTGAAGGTGGACAAATTATGCCTGTTAAGAGCCAGAATCTGTCCCCAGCTTTTTTTTTTTTCCCGACTAATAGTCGTCTGAAATCTGGTTCCAGAGGGATTTATCAGTCTAAGTTCGGCTTTCTGTTGAGTTTGAGCACAAATGAAGTAGTTAGCATTCCGAGGCCACGGAATGTCTTCTCTTACTTCCGCAACGATTTGAAAGCTGATCATTGTTGCAGGTACACTTTGTACCTGCAACAATGATCACTGAAATGTACGCTATGTTTAAAAATGTACAGTGTAAGACCAAATTTGGCCATTTTTTTTTAATCCAAAGACTGACACCTTAGATCTTCAGACAAGTCCTGATAGGACCGAGCTTTGACCCAACCCAGCAACTGGTTTCCACAAGTTAAAAGGACTACGGGTTTTATTACGCAGACTCTCGGAACCAATGAACAAACACGGCGAATGGAAAAAAGCCACGTTTAGCAAAGTGTACTGGATTAAAATGATAGTCAAGGGAGTAGTCAGGTCATATTCTGAGGGAAATATGGAGGGATGGCTCAGCGGAGGACTCGAGGTGGAGTACCGTGCTAACGTTCCTCTGGTTTCGTTTAACTCTCTCCATCTCGGGGGTTTCGGGCAAAGCCGTTCCTCCTCCTAAATCCTCTTTGTATTGAATCTTGTTTTGGGGATGGACCAGAAGCGAAAGAAGAAGCAAAAAATAGTCGGCTCTTCTGTTCGGGAGAGAAAACTGAACCAAATTTGAGATCTCCACCCATTTGTTGTCCATTTGTAGCATTTCGGAGGACTTACCTCACAGTTGAGGGCGTGCAAAGAGAAACAATATTTGGACAAACAAATACTGTAAATATGCAGAGGGCCCTTGACTTACGGATCGGTGATTTTTTTAATATATTTTTTTGCATTGTTTAGGGAGCTATATTTCTTTAAATTCTCATTTACTATGTTCGATTATATCTTAATACAAGACAGTGTCTATTTTCGTTTATGAGAAACATCCCAAAAATGGCTGGACTAAATTTCGATTCATTTCCAATTGAGAAAATTGATTTAGAAGCATGGTCACGGAACAAATTTAACTTGTAAGTCGAGGTCCCCCTGTATATACAGCATCACCACGCGGTAGCCAAGGGTTAGCGGGGTTGAATTGCTAACACAACGATGTACTCATTGTTGACAAAACACACACACACACACACACACAACCCCACCACCAAAAAAAAAAAAAACGCAAGCAGATGGAAAGATTCTGGTTAAAGATGATGAAGGAAGAAGGAAAAAAAAGTGTTAAGCGTCGGTGTGAAATGACATGTCATGAAGTAGATACCAAGCTGAAATTCTTCGTATTTTCTTTAACGCGAAGAATTTCGGGGGTGATTACAGCTGACCCTTTGCCCTTTATGACGTGTATTAGGTCAGTCTGGTACTGAAGCTACGGGAAGAAAAACACACAATTAAAAGAAAAAAAAGAAAAGACAGCACCCATACTCTTACGTTTCATATAAATAACAAGTATTTATATAGATTAATGATTACGGTCAAGTCACAGTCCAAAAGTGAGGCGCAAAAAGGGCTTGTGTTCTCAAAAAGTCTTTTGATTGTCCCGAAGCTAAGGTAGGGACAAGGAGAAATTGGTTTAAGTTTGTTGATTAGCCCCAGGCTGTGTGTAGGAATGCTTTAAAAAAAAAAATTATTCCACATCATTTATTGCAACCTATTTTGCGGACCCGCAAGTTAAAGCTCAGAGAACCCCGAGGGCCCCCTGACCCCCAGTTTGAGAACCCATGATAACAAACCACCATTGCACTTACAGTGCTGAAGTTCTTCTGGTTCTCACGGACTCTCTGCATCTCAGGGGTGTCCAGAACGGGGACATATTGGGACATGGTCTTCTCCGCCTCTTCTTTATACTTTTTCTGTTAGGACAACCACATTCAGGTTTTGCACGGCGACGCGACACCGGAATCTGGCGAGTGACGGAAAATCCACCTGGCTGATGATGTTCTTCATCTGCTGAGCGTGGATGATGTCTGGAGTGTCGATGACGGTGGTGTAGCTAGCTCGGTCCATCTCGGCTGTGTGCTTATACTTGACCTGGATGATGAAAAAAAATTAAAAAAATTATCGGCTCATTGATGATCGTTGGCCCCACCGAGAAAGAGACTCTCAACCCACACCACAGGATAGTTACTCAGGATAATCTCGAAAGACCATCGGTCTTTCAAGATGTCCGCATTTAGCAATAGAAAAATGAATTGACACATTGATGCTGACCTGACTGAGGATGTCGGTGGCATTCCTGGCCCGCATGAAGTCCGGGGTGTCGTTGGCCAATGCCAACAATCCCTTGCCCTTAATCTCCTGCTCCAGCGACTTCTTGTACTCTCTCTGCAAACGTCACGCAAAGAAAAAAAACAAATGCCTTGCTCTAAGGCGGCCAAAACCAGCGATGGAGTTGTCCTACTCATTCACACCGAGTATGGGAGGGGGAGTGTTGGAGGGGGCTGCCAAACGAGAACCCTCGACGGCTTAGTGTCATGCATAAACAAAAAGCCCAAAAAGATGACCAAAAACTGCCTTTTGGAATAGATTTTTGTACACTCGTTTGATTTTGATTGCCAAAACTTTAACATTGAGAGTGACTAGTCGGGGAGATCACTTATGGTCATTGTATTAGGATTTCACAGACATGATTGTTGATGTTAAAAATCAAAGAGAGGATTAGGGAACACTCATTTTTGCGGTAGATTTTTTTTTTTTTAGGAAGAGAAAAGATGGCTGAAATGTTAGCGACATCATCAAGCAGCGACCAAAGTTTGCCCCTGATCTTTCGAGCTGCGGTTAGGTACAGTTAAGAAGCATCGGACGCCCGACGTCCCGCCAGCCAACCAGTCGGTCGTACCTCGCACAGGATTTGAGTGGCATTCGTTGCCCTCAAAAGCTCGGGAGTTTCCTCCAGCACAGTTAGCCCTTTACCCTTCACGCCCTCCTCTAGATCCCTCCTGTACTCTCTCTACAGGATGGAAAAAGAACAGAGAGACTGCGGAGGGCAGGCCAAGGCACAACAAAAAAAAAAGTCCAGCGCAAAGTCACCGGACATTCCCCCCGTGCTGAAAGCCAATACAGTATACATCCCGTTTGGAAAGGGAGACGCCAGTGACTTTGGCAAGAATCCTGATCACCAACTGTGAATCAACATTGGATCAGACAGCATGGAAAGACAACTTTCACTATAACAACATAATCCAAATTCACCGTGCATGCGGCTGCAAAGGGAAAACGGTACAAAGTGACAGTGGATGCAGGTTGACATGGAGATTCTGGAGCATGGTACGATTAATGTGTTGTGACATAACATGCAACTGACACGGGCACGCCAACCCAACACACGACAGCCCTTTGGCTGTAGGTTCTTCGTGAAGGGGAAAAAGGGGGGCTGCGGAGTAGTGGGGGTCAGATTTAAATCAGCAGTGCGTAACTCATGAAGCGATGGGACATAAACTCAGTAATTAAATTATTCAATTAACCGACCCTTAGCTTGTAGGTAGCTACTCACTGTACCTATCAAGTGCATTTTCAGATATGTTTACATATTGTAACTATACACGACATTGCGTTAACCTGTCGGCCCGGAGTGTTGCGGTTACGCACTGTGACTTGAAATCGAGTCATCTCTAGGTTGAGGTTACCAAAGTAAGGAAACACCTTTTGGTGCTACTTCATTAGCATTGGGTGTTTAGTGTGTATAATATGGGTTCATTCAGGAAAAAAAAATGGTGATGAGAGAAAACCGAGGGGGTGTAATCGTGAGCTAGTATGATTACAGGGGAGGTGGAGGGGTGAGATGAAAGTAGAGGTACTGGGGAGGGATGGGGGTAGGGAGGGGTGGGGGTTGGGCTCAGGTGGTCCTTTGGTTACCTCACTGGCTATTTTGGTGGCATGTCTGACATGTATCATGGCGGGCGTGACTTCCAAGCCCGAGAGGTTCTTGCCCCTCATGGTCTCCTCAAAATCCTTCCTATAGTCTTTCTAGTGGCCGCAGAAATAAGACAGGGACACACACACACACGTCACGTACATACCTGGCGCTGCTCTCTCCATGTTTGTGCACTATCGTAAAATAATTTGATTAAGAAAAAAAAATTCTACCAATTGTGTGGGAATTTTTTTTTTAAATTTGATGAAATAATAATGTGCAGCTTTAGAAGGAATAAATGCAGACTGTGGAACAAAAAAAAAAAAAAAAAAAAACAATAACGACATGACAGAGACATTTCAACAGGATGATCACGTCACGTCCTCCTCCACTGCTCCGTGTTCACCGAAGATCAGACGCGAAGATCAGACCACGCGCTTACCTGGCTCTGCATGTGCTGTGCCTCCTTGGCCGTCACGTATGTTGGCGTCTCAAAGTCCAGCATGGCTCTGCCCCTCTCCTTTTCATACTTCTCTTTGTATTTCACCTGTTCACACCAATATTTCTATCACTGCGCTTGGAGCCGCAATGGAATTAAGACATCACTTGGTTGACATTCGGCTAAGTAACAGTGGTTGGAAGTCATCAAGTACTTCAGCCATCTGAGTTTTGTCCAAGTCTGTTCCCTACCTCCCGGAAGGACTTACTATGCTCTGCAGTTCCGAAGCCTCCTTGTGATGGAGCTGCTCGGGTGTGTCGGGAATCACGTGGTAGTGACCCCTACTTTCCTCAAACTTCCTCTTGTAGCAGTACTGCGGCGCAATGCCCGGTCAAAAAAGCAGCACAAACAAGAATTCCACGACTACGGACCGTTCGGTCAAAGGGTGAGCGCTCACACCAATTTAAAATGGATGAAAAAAAATGACATGATTTGAGTTAATTTATTCATCTACTGAAGAGATTAATAAATCAATAAATATGTTCTTCCTATTCATTAAATATGACAACACATGCATTTGGTTAAAAAAAAAAAAAAAAAAATCGATTTTTGCCAGTTAGATGGACAAATATGCCGGTTAAAGAAATCTGATGTTTTGAGTTACATGAGGAATGATGAGATTTTGATATAGCAAGCAAAATGGAAAAAAAAAAAAGCAGGTTAAAAAAATGCTCGCTGTACAAGAGGTGGAGGATGAGTGGAGTATGGATCACTACCAGATGAAGTCACAGATTTTAAGGCATGGATGAATGGAGATGCTACTGAGGGTTACGCGGGAAGTGGACGCACGCGTATGGCTTCCCGACAGCGGTGCGAGGATGGCAAGATTTAATTGGTTAACGATGTCTTACGTCACTGGACAGCCTGCTGGTGCTCAGGCCGTGCTGCATGGAGAGAGACTCGGCCATGTCGGTCACGGGCTTGTGAAGCTTCTTCAGGTCACGTTTGTACTTCACCTGCAGCAAAAGGGACAGGGTTCCAACACGGGGAAGGCTCCATCCCGCCCGCGGTGGAGTTTTGTGACGGCGCCACCTACCTCGCTAGCCAGCGTGTGGGCGTCCTTGTAGGTCTTGTAAACCGTACTCTCCTTCAGGTCATACCGAGGTCTCTTTCCCTTCATTTCCTTGTCAAACTTCTCCTTATACTTCAGCTAGTGGGGTGGTCAAAACAGAAGGCTTGTCAAGAAACGTCAACCCTGTCACCAACGAACGACAAGTCGCATTCATTGTCACCGAGTATGAGGGTGAAGCATTCCCAAGTTTTGTAAGAATCCACATGAACGCCAAATGAATCTCATATATAACAAACAGATATATATGGAATGGGAAATGTGGTAGGATAAAGAAAATAAGCAGGCCTCAAACATGTCATTTTGGTCTTTATTGGACACGTCTCTGGAGGAAACGGTTTTCCAATAAACTGTGGTAAAAGATTTCAAACGGTTAGTACTTCCCTTTCAAATTGTAGTTATCGATTAGCTTTAGCATCTCAGACTCAACGTCTCTTGTCAACTCCTGCGAAGTCCTCAAACAAGTCATTTTGCTTTTTACTGACATCCAGGGAGGTAAACCGTTTGCGGAGAAAAATGGTCCGCGTTACTCTTTTAAATTTTTATTAAAATTGTAGCTAGCATTCATATTTAGCATCTGAGAGTCATTGCTTCTGTAGCCTGCGCCCTCCGCAATATACTTTCGGCTGTTCATCTTTTCCATCAGCGGACCCGAATCCAGCCAGACAGACACACCGTGCGTTAGTTAGCAGCTAGCCCAGCGTTAGCCTCCTTACATCACTCGTCACCGCACTCATTTTCTTAATGTGGCGCATCAGCGGGGTGTCGTAGGAGGCCATTCCGTGGGGGGAAGGCTTGGCCTGAACCCAAGCGTAGCCGGATGGTTTGCGACATAAGACGACAAAGACAATGAAGAAGCAGGAAGACAGCATGGATGGTGAAGACAACATGAAAATCTACTTTGATGGACATGGTGACACTGAAGCATGGACTGAAACAAGGATGGAGAATGTCAGGAGCTTCCGGACAAAATTAGCAGAGCTGGCAGTACATGGATAGATGGATGGATAGAGGGGATGGAGGCATGGATGGATCCAAAGACATATGAGTGAATTGGTTGGCTGGCCAGCTGGCGAAGGACAGAAGCTTGCGGCCGAGATGCTCCTCAGTCAGTTTAAGTTCTTCTTACCTGGCTGTTGAGCTTGCAGACTTCCGTGGCCAGCTCGATGTCGGGCCGGTGGACCAGAGAACCTCCGCGGCTGGCCTCTTCACGGGCTTTGTTGCGGTAGCCGATCTGACGAGACAATATACAATTTTAAATGATTTCTGACCATACGATTAAAAAAAAAAGAAAAAAAAATTGACCAACCAAGTAATAAACTGTTTTTTTACCAATGAGATTAAAAAATTACAATGAATATATTTTTCTGTGCCTCATCTTAAAACAAAAGTAAATAATTATATTTTCCTGCCAGTTAGACGAAAACAAAATAAAATGATTCTATTTAAATAATAATAATAATAATTTAGCAATTTTTATTTTTGGCCCCTTACATCGCTGACGAGTTTGGCGGTGTGCGTGGCCTTCTTGATGTCAGGTCGATCCACTACGGCGGTGGTGTAGTGAAGGTTGGCTTTGGCATTCTTCTTGTAGTCAAGCTGAAACGCCAACATTTTTCATTCATAAAACTGTACCTAAATAACGATCTGAGTAAAATGTGTTACACATTAAAAAGTTGTAAAAAAAACTTAGCAAAATATATGTGTAAAACAAAAAGATTAAAACATATTCAACTTTAAAGTTAAATACAACTGAACTGTACTTACGAATGTATTGTACATGAAAAGTAAAAAATACAATACTGGGAAAACAAAAGGGTAACTGGAACATAAAGTTTGATCACAAAACTGTACTTCGGCAGTGATTCTTTTGGGTACCACCAGAGGGAGCCAGGGAACCACTCCGAGAATCACAGAGCTAAACTAAAGAATTTTTCTGTCGAACTGACTCACATTGCTCTGTTTCTTGGCAACATCCATGGCGTGCTGGATGTCGGGCGGTACGCACATGTTGTTGTATATCGACTTGCCTTTCTCCTTCTCAAACTTGGCCTTGTACACGTTCTACGGGAACAGAAGTCGGGATAAGCCGAGGCTTCGAGAAGCGACGAGAAAATGAGAAAGGAGAGGATACCTTGCTGATGAGTTTATTGATCTCCTTGCTGTGAGCTGTGTCCCGGGTCTGCGGCATGATGGTGAAGGACCCGGACTGCATTTGCTTCTTACTGGCCGCCTTGTACTTGCTCTGTGGAAAGACCAGCATGAAAGAGTGGACCATCCACCGATTGTGGATGTTTTGTTTTCTACAGGGGCTGATGGAACTTACCTCAGATGACAGGTTGCGTACAGCCTTGGAGTGGAGGATCTGAGGGGTGTCCGCCACAGGCAGGTAGTGGCCCCGTGCCTTCTCGTACTTCATTTTGTATTTGAGCTACAAAATCATTGAACCGAAGTGGAGCGTTAAAGATATTAATTCTTTAAGTTGCCAAGAATTCAAACGAACCAACGGAAGTCAATGCTAGCTCATGAACGCTGAAATCATTATCATCATAATAAAAATAATAATCTAACTGGATGGATGGATGCACGGCTCTCACCTCACTCGTGATTTGCGTGTTGTTCTGTGCGAGTAGGGTAAGCTTGTCGTCCACCACGGGTATGACGCAGCCCTTCAAGTACTCCTTGTCGTACTTGTACTCATACTGTCAAACAGGAGGCAGGTTAGCATTTGGGACGAGGAACATATCGTACGTACTGCACGTTGCACCCTGCAAAAAAAAATTTAAAAAAAAATGGAAAACTCAAAACTCACGTCACTCTGCTGCAGCGAGTTCTTGGCAGCATTGAGAAAGTCGGGCCTCTCTGGGGTCCACATCCACCTGAATTTGGTGGCTTCATACTTCTTCTTGTAATCCAACTAGAACAGAATAAACACAAAGAATAATTTTCTTTTTTGGGGCGTGGGGAAGACACTCCGGTGGTTCTTCAACTTTGATTTTTTTTTTTTTTATCCTGACAAAATATATCTTAGTTCTGGAGCCAAAAAGTTAACCCGTGCCTAGATAAGTCACTCATCCGGGATCACTCACATTGGTGATGTTCGTGTAGGCCTCCTTCGCGGCCCGAATGGAACGAGCCTCATGATCGATGGTGATCTGAGCCTTGTTCCTCTCGTAGAGCTCTTTGTACTTCAGCTGTGAACAAACGCAACATTTTTCAACGTTTCTTTCCTTTTTACCCACAATGCAGCCACGCTTTCAGACCACCTACGTTACTGGTGATTTCCTTGACTTTCTTCATGAGGTTTTGGTGCGGTGTGTCGTACGGTAGGGTGTAGCCTCTGGCCTTGTTTTTATTGTACTCCATTTTGTAAACGATCTGCAGGAAAACAAGTGCTTTTTCTCAGGAACATTTTTTTTGTCAAGTTACACTATAAAAGGTAGAGTAACCGAATATAAAACTCACATCGCCAATCTTCTTGCCGCGTTGGGTAGTTTCATACTCAGGAGTGTCCAGGATGGAAGTGAACTTGTCCTTGGCACGCTCATATTGTTCCCTGTAACGCCACTGAACAAGTGCAACATGGACCAAGTCACCATAGTGCACCACAAAAAGTATTCAGTCTGGCAAGCAATGCGTGGTCCCGAAGTAAGGACGAGTGTTCTTCAGGGTAGTGTAGCTCAAATTTTTCTTAGACGTGGCCAACTTTGGAGGACATAAAAAAGGGGTCAAGTCGAACTTTGATTCAAAAAAGATAAAGAAAACTGCTCGCTACTTGAAACGAGTTTGGAAAATGACTCCAAAATGTTGATTTCGAGAGCAGGGTTCCAATTAAATCGGAGTTAAACTTCATCCTTACCCTGAGCAGTGACTCCAGCTGCGGCATTTGACACCTTGCACTGGCACTGCATTTGGAAGCTCGCTTTTAAGCGAAAACAGATTAGTGTGCACTGTCCCTGTTTAAAAATATATAACATAAAAAAAAATAAAAATAAAAAAAAAGAATAATAATCCAAACCCTAACATCTAATATTGTCCCTAGATGAGTTTGGATCAAAAAAGTCAGCAGTCCTCCAATTAAAGAGTGTATAGAGATAGAAGTGAGACTATGACAAAAGTTTGAGAATCGTGGCGTCTCGTCTCAACTGAAAGTGATCACAGTAAGAGTGTAAATCGAGTACGTGAGGTTAGAAACATGCTTGAGGAGACAGGCATGAAAACGGTGAGGGTTATTAATGCAGGGATGACCAGTTACCAGTTGCAATGACTTCAGGCTCTTGCCGCGTTTTTCTCGGGCAGTTGGGGAAGCTGCTGGCGCCAGAGGTGGGGGTGGGGGTCTGATTGGCGTATGTGTGTGTCCGCAGAAAGTTGGAACATGCCTTGAACTTACGACTTAAGATTCGTTTCTGACTTGCACATGAGACTTACTCCCACCTCTGGATGGAACGACATGAGAGACGCACTTCATGGAGATGAATGGCAGATGGCAAGATTAGCAGGTGATGCTCGATGCGGCGTGAGCTTTATTTTGGCCAGCGGATGGGATGAAACAGCAGGAAGGGAGGAGCTCGAGACTCCGACCGCTGGCGGACAGGCATGAGCGTTTTTGTGGCACAGCTACTTGCTAACTAGCTAGCTGTTTACCTTACTGCCCATAAAAGTCTGGACAAGGGCGGTGAGGATGTCGGGTCGGTGGAGCTCATTGCAGCCGCTCTTGTGGAGATCCTTTGCTTTGGATTTGTACCGTTTCTGTCAGTACACACACATCATGCCACAGTTTAAAAAAAAAAAAGACACACGCACACACATTGAGGGGAAAGGATCTCACGACCAAGCTTGAACTTGTTCTGAGAACAAGCAGTGGTCGGTTTGTAGACCTGTTTCAAGACCTGCTATGGGCAAAAGACATAGTGTAGACCATCATATCCATGCCAAAACAACCACCACCAGGTCTGTGGACAGCCTCATGCCCCCCCGGCGGTTTTTTTTTTTTTTTGGGGGGGGGGATGCAGGCCGTCTCATTGGACCAGGACCATTACCTGGCTCATCTTCTTGTTCTCTTTGGCCAGCTGGAAACTAGGATCGTCTGTGGTTATGGTGAAGTGATCCTTTGTCTTCTCGTAACTAACTCTGTAGGCCCGCTGCTCAGAATGTCAGAAGGGAGTTAAAGGCAAGTGTCCAGGAAACCAAAAATGACAGAGGTTTGACGGAGGGCATCCCTTTCCGACAGGGGTTCGAATAATACCTCCAAGATTGTACAGAGGAACCAGACAAACCTAAACTGTAAAAACTTAAGTCTAACCAAGATGAAATATTTCAAATCGAAACAAAATATGCTGGTTCTTTGACTGCCAACACAGATCAAACATCATTTAATTCATTTTTCTCATTTTTTTCCCCCTCCCACGTTCAGTTTCTGCAGTGTAAGCATTGCTGAAACGAGTCAACTTACTTCATCGATGAGGCTGGTGGCGTGCCTGGCCGTGTGGAAGAACGGCGAGTCGGAGGTGTACGTGAAGTTTCCTCTGAACTTCTTGAGGAAGGTCTTGTATTGGATCTGGAGAGCAAGTAGAAACAACACAGCGTCATTGATGGGGTCAAAAACTGTTCGAAAAGATGAAATGCAAATGAAAAGTTAAAGATAACTGAAATGTACTTAACAAATGTACTATAGTGATTTAACAAATGTTTTATCGGCTGACGTGATTCAATGATTTATTTCACGTACCAATTGAGGTAGCTGGTGCGCCACACTTTGAGAATTTTAAAATACATTTTAAAATAAACAAAATTCAAACTCGTACGCTAAGTAGTGACTCACATCACTGTAAAGCGTCTTGTTCTTCTCAGCCCGCAACAACTCGGGTGTGTCCCACACGAAGCAGCCGATTCCCTTCAACCAGTCCAGGTCCTCCTTGTACTTGACCTAAAACCCCAACGCACCACCGTTTGAAGTCAGGCACATGGATTCCTTTTCGCCAGGAAAGTCTCGAATGGCTCTCACCGTGCTGATGTTGTCGTTGACGATCCTGTTGAAGAAGAACTCGGGACGGTCCGGGATGGACTTCCACGTTCCTCTGGAGCTAAGGTAATTCTCCCTGTACTTAACCTGAGGCGGAATCAGCGTCATTTTAACATCACGCAAGACATTTTGCGAACGTCGTGATAAAAGGTCATCGTGTAGCGCTGACATTGCTGACGTCGTTGGTGACTCTGCGGTGGTAGACGATGTCCAGGGCATCCTTGACGGTGTGGTAGTGGCCTTTAGAGAGCTCGTAAGTCTCTTTGTAGCGCAGCTGAGGAAAACGCAAAACCATATTGAGGTGAGTAACCATTTCGGAATCTTAGCGTGATGTTCGCTGATCGACAGTGGTGAAAAGTAGCGACGTAAAAATACCTTTACTGCACTCAAGTAAGTACAAAGTAAGTAAGTACAGAGCATGAGTACTTATTAAACTCACATCGCTGGACTGGAGGTAGGCCTTCTTGGAGCGGATCAGAAGGGGCGTGTCACCAATGGCGGTGTACCTGTGCTTCATCTTCTCATATTGTTCTTTGTACTTGTTCTAAAAGAAAACGAGAGAGCAACCAATCTTGGTGGGGGCGGGGGGAGATTTCAGTCGCTGACGGCAAAGACGAGCAAAGAGCTCGGTAGGGACTTACATCACTGGACATCACTTTCATCTTCCTGCTGTGGCCCATGTGCGGGGTTTCCACTTCCAGGGTGTAATGTGGTCGGTGTTTGGCGGCGACGTCCGTGTACACGTACTGTCGTGCAAGAGGCACAGATGGGAGTCAAGTCTGTTCAGTCATCCGGTCTTGACTTGACAGATGGAAAACTATCGGGTTCAAACTCACATGATTGGTCAGATGCTGGGCCCATTTGGCTCTTTTGAGTTCCACGGCGTCGGCGGTGGTGGAGACCCTGGCCATATCCTCTTTGCTCTGAGCTTTGTAGATGAGCTGAAGGCAGAAAAGGCCAACTTGAATTTTGCACCTTTTTTTTCCCTCCATTCTACCCAAAGACATTTCTTTTCAAAAAGCAACTAGCAAAAATGTAAGCTACTTTTAGCATTTGTTCGAAAACTTTTAGCAACTTTTGAAAAGCCACCCATGTGCTAAAACATACACTTTTCCTCCATCAATAACACAACAACAGCAACTTATTTTTTTTCCCAGGAAAAGCACCAGTGCTTTAGGTGTAATCTAATGCACGTCATGTTCTACAGACGTCAGAAAGGGAATGATCATGCATCAATTGTCAACTTTTAGCCACGATTCAGCAACATCACCACCAAGACTGGCTTCCATCCAGACAAGACTCACCATGCTCAAGTGGCTCTTGAGCTCGCTCACTCGCTTGTACTCCGGCGTGTCAAGGACCACCGAGAAGTTGGGCAGGTTCTTCTTGGCCTCCACCGGGTAGTCCATCTTTGAGAGTTAAAACAAACAAACAAAAAAAAAAAAACAATACACCAATGATGGCGACCAATGTGCAAAGAAAAAAATGCTGTATCGGAGGATACGTACTCTGTACTTATTGAGGTTGCGGATGCGGATCATCTCCGGGGTGTTGTACAGGAAACAGCCGATGCCTCTCAGCCATGTTAGATCCTCTTTGTATTTCAGCTGAAAACGTACAAGAACATCAATTGTTTATAAAGTGCCTTTTAACACAAGTTTGTTAAGAAAGAAAAATGTCCAGGGAAACAACCTCCCAGACTTTAGTAGGGAGCGAGCTCCATAGGGGAGGGGGGTCACTGGATGTCCGGAGTTTGGGATGGTGTTAAAATAACATGTCTGACAACACTGAGCGTTTCAGTAGTTTACTAGTTCATGCTACTTGATTTATGCTTTGGATTTGAGCATCAATGTGGATTTTACCATAGGAGAGAGTTGCAAAGGACAGCAAACATCCCGACGTGAACAAATGAAGGCAAGCACACGAGAACAAGAACACGAAAAAGACGCTTCGCAGTACCTCGCTGGTGATGTCGTTGACGTGGTTGTAATGCATCAGCTCTGGTGTCATGGGCATGGAGATCAGCTGGCCTTTACATTTGTTGTACATCTCCTTGTACCACAACTACAAAAACACCCAAGTAGATGTCATACCATTTCAAAAGAGACATATCGTCGATGCTGGAAAAAGCCACAATACTTCGCTGATGTGATCCTGGTTCATCTTGACTTGTTTGATTTCGGGGGTGTCATAGGTGGTGTGGATCTTGTCCTTGTGCTTGTGGTAATCTTCGCGATACAGGCGCTACATGGATGGGAGAAAGCCACGTTAGATGGCGTTAAAATGAGAAAGTGACGGCTGGGCCTCGTCTCACCTCATTAGCGATCTTGTTGGCCTTCCTGTAATTGACGAAGTTGACGCCCTGTGGGTGAATGCTGTAGCCCTTGGCCTTTGTCATCTCCCAGGCCTCCTTGTACTTCACCTACGCAAACCAAAAGAAGACACGAGTGGAACTCGATCGGCTGTTGCTACCATTTTTTTTTTTAGAGAGTAGCGGCGGTATACTTACAATGCTACTGATAAAAGAGTTGTGTTTAGCCTGCTTGATGAGAGGCATGTCGTGGGGCAGAGTGTATCCTGTGGGCATGTAGTTCTTGTTGGCCTCCTTGTACCAGTTCTGAGAGAACAGAACACATTTTACATGAAAAGTGGTGACATGTGAATCTTTGTCTTCCCTGGTTTCTGGCAACTCCATGGAAACACTGGCCCCTGTCCCCCTTCGCCTTCAATGGCGTTTCCCCCACCCGTGTCCAACAAGTGACAGTCAACACTTTCCTGCTCTGTTAATGAACTAAGTACTTGCCTTTCCATCTGGATCTTGTAAGTCCACTTTACCACATGGCTCTCTTCATGAACTGAGCCCATGGTGTTTTGAGACTTGCGTCTCATAAGTGATCATAACCACACCCTATTGTTGTCTCATCCACGTTACAAAAATTCAAGGGCTTCAGATTTTTTTTTTCCTATGAGCTTACAGTTTTTACATAGCTGCGCCACACTCATCTTGGAAAGTAAAATTGTGCAGATGAAGAACACCGCCAAGGTTATCTTACATTACTCTGAATGTGGTGGGCCAGGCGAGCCCTCTCCCCCTCGACGGTAACGGCAGGAGCAGTGTTGGTTCCCTTGATGTGGGTTTGGTAGTCGGAGCGATAGCGCAACTGGGGAAAGACGATACAGTCAGAAAGCGTCCGACGATGTCTTACCACGCATCAACGTCACTGGCTTACGTCGCTCAGATTGACGGTGTTTTGCTTGGCCGTCGCGTAAACCGGGGTTTCCATCACCACTGAGTAGTCCTTGAACGCCTCCACACCTTTGGCTCGATATTTGTTCTGGAATGTGAAACACACGAGTGAATAACATTGCGGGGCAGATCAAAGCATCAAAAAAGGTATTGGTGACAACAAACAATGCTCTGAATGTCGCCGGCATGCTTGACACGCAGGATTTCCGGAGTGTCCCAGGCAAAGCAGCCGATGCCCTTCAGCCAGTTCAGGTCATCCTTGTAGAAGATCTGCAGAAGGTATCGATTTGATAGTGAACCTCATTTTTTAAAAATCCATTTACAGTTCGTATGAGAAGACAGAAAAAAAAAATGACGACATTGCATAATAGGACACGAAAACTGCCTGGTAAGAAGAAATATCTTTGCAGATAAAGAACGAGCATATTGCGGCTTGATTTAAGAGATTACAATTTTTGTTTTTACTCACATCACTCAGCTGCTCGTTGACTTTGCGCGCCTGGACGTACATTTGCATATCGGGGAGGCAGATCCACTCGTGCAGATATTTGCGGTAGTTGATTTCGCTGACTTTGGTCTGGGTTTTATGGGCCGTTATGATCTCCAGCATGTCTGCCGGGATGTGGTTCTTTGCCTTGGCTTTCTCATAGTCCTCTTTGTACAGGCGCTACACAGACGAGCGGTTCTTTTGTAATCACAAACCTGGAGATGTATCGCAATGGCAAATAAAGCTGTGAACAAAACTTTGCCTTACGTCCAGGACCAGTCTTCCGGCCTTGAGGCAGCGGAGGGTGCCTGGATCGTCCTCAAGAGACTTGGGAAGGCTGTAGATTGACTTGAACTTTTCATAGTCCTCCTTGTACTTCACCTGAAATGCAGGGCAAGACCGTAGTTCATGAAGCATCCTTGAGAGAGTGAGAATTGCAGGTTTTCACCTCGCCGGTAGGTGTGAAAAGTATGCGATGTGACCAATGGGGTTTCGGTGCAAATCTAAATCTACATAGTTTCCTTTCAAGTTTGTTGGCAGGACGCGGAATCTGGAGAAGATACTCACGCTGCTCGCAACGAACTTCTGATTCTTGGCGTGTTGCATGGAGCGCGAGTCGTGGGGGATCTGGTAGCCCTTGGCCTTGAATTTGTCCCAGGCATCAGTGTAGATTTTCTGAAAATCCAAAATGAATGACGATGGTCACTTCACCGATTTCTGTGTCTACAATGAGCTTCGCCGAGCGTCTCTACGTACGTTGCTGAAGTGGTGTTTGAAGTTGCGGCATCTGGCATAGTCGTAGGTATCAAGAACGGTGGTGTACGCGTGCTTCCCCTTATGGTAAGCCTCCCGGTAGTTCAGCTGTCGGCGCAGGTGGAAAAAGTACTCGCACTTTGTACTCACATTTTAGCATACGGGACCCTCCCCCTCTGCCCCATCAAGTAACTTACGTCACTGGCCCAGGTGTTGCCCAGCACAGCAGTCACATAGGCGGGCGTGTCGGTCACGATGGAGTAATTATTGAATTCCTTCTTGGCCTCGTCTCTATATTGCAGCTGAAAGGCAAAATGTGGGTGGTGTAATTCTGTTATGGTTTCACATGATTGATTGATATTGCCTGATGTCGCGCACTTCACTCTGCAGGTCATAGGCCTTCTTGGCACGAATGATCTCTGGCGTGTCCCACACGTAGCAGCCGATGCCCTTCATCCAGGTCAGGTCCTCTTTGTAAAACACCTGGTCGTCGATGACAAGAGAAAGAAAAAACATTAACTGCTGAGCCCTGAACTATGGGAGACCTGAACCCTAATATAAAAACACTCTGCCGGGTAAATAGACACTTTATGTACGCGCTATTTGTGTCTACATTGGGAGATGTCGAAACAGCGGGAGTAAAGCATCATAATAATTCTCACACTAATCATAAGGAACAGAAGTGATAAGGAGGCTGATAACAATGATGAACCTCAAGCCGGAAAATACTACATGCATAAAACCGAACGAAATGTTTAGGATAAAGAAACATACATCGCTGAGAATCTCGTTGGTTTTGCGGGCTCGAATAGCATCCTCCTGATCTGGGTGGCAGGTCCACTGGTGGAGGTATGTGCGGTACAGGACGTCGCTCAGCATGTCCTGGGAACGCTTGGCCACCTTGTTTGCAATAATGTCGGATGGGATGTGGGTCTTCATCTTGGTCTGGTGGTAGTTCTGATGGTAAAGCCTCTACAACGGAAACAGCGGGAATGATGGGGGTTATGAAATTGTAGTGGTCTTAGAAGAGTACTGTTCCAAAGCACATTTTCGGTTGACGGATGTATTAAAAAAAAGACAGTGAACAGGGAATGATACCAAACACGGTGGTAGAGATTCCGCCTCAGTTTGAGCCAGCGACACCCTTGACATGGGTTATGGTGACTCTATTAAGATTTGCTCACCAGTCCCTTGTTCTTCTCCTGATCACCACACCGGATCACCTCAGGAAAGTCCACCAGGGTTCCGGCCAAGTGGTGTCCCCTGGTCTTCTCGTAGGAGTCATGGTACTTGACCTAGAACAGGAATATCATAGAAATTACAATCTGTACCGGTAGAAGAACCAGGAAGAAAGGACAACCGGTCCCGTACTCACATCACTGCTAATGTCTCTGCTCTTCTTTCCGATGACAAGTGGAATATACTCGTGGTCCAGATGGTAGTCAGCAGCCTTGGATTTGTTCCAGTGCAGTTTGTAGAGTTTCTGAAATCAGACAACGCTTACATCGTTATAGCACGCGTAATTGAGAGAAAAAAAAAAATCGCAAATGAACAAGCCATTTGACTCTCGGTACCTCGCTGATGTTCTTGGACATCTCCCTGCTGTGGGCCAGTTGAGGAGTGTCATCGGAACCGATGTACTGACCCCTCTCTGCATTGAAGGTCTCTTTGTACTTCAGCTGTGGATGGAAGAAAAGGTGTGAGAATGGCGGCACTTTACCACATCTAAGGCCTTTCCCTTTATATGTTAGCATTAAGCCAGTCAGACAAAAATGTTCTCGTATCGTGGGTGGGTCTGGAATGTATCCCCTGAAAAAAAAAGATTTATTATGTTGCAATTCACATAGTCGGTTCATGTTGGAATACATACGTCGCTGACGTTAACAGCGTTGGTCTTGGCCAAGAGAAGTTCTGGACGGTCCACCACCAGGGTGAATTTTCCAAAGCCGTCAATTGCGTTTTTCTTGTAGATCCTCTGTGAGAGACATGAAGACATCCAGATGAGAGACAAAATACTGAGATGAAGTAAGGCCGAATCATACAGCAGACCAGAACTTACATCGTTGAGAATTTCCTGCGCTTTTCTGGCTTTGACGTGGTCCACTGATTCGTGGGCCACCCACCCACAGCCTCGAATCCATTCCATATCCGCTTTGTACACAAACTAAGAAGAAGAACAAAATCTGGGAGTTATTTGAAGTCGGAGCAGTCAATTTTTGTCTTCATTTATCTGACGACTCACATCACTCTGAAGATCGTAGGCTTTCCTGGCCTGGATGACGTCATTCTGGTCGGGGAGGCACGTCCACTCGTGCAGGCGGGTCCTGTAGAGGTCATCGTTGACTTGCATCTGACACTTCTTAGCCAGCTCGAACTGCAGCATGTCCACGGGCAGGTTGAATTTGGTCTTGGACTTGTTGAAGTCTTTCTTGTAGAGCGCATCGCTGGCGATCTTGGCCGAGTTCAAGGCCAGCATGAGAAGCGGGTCGTCCTGGATGCTGAGGGCCCCAATGTGGTGGCCCACCTGCTTGCGGTATCCCTCCAGGTATTTATGCTGCCGGACAGATGATGGCAATCGGTTGCACTTCCAGTTTGAGAAATTCTGTCAACATTTGAACAGCTACTCACTTTGCTTTGGACTTTGGTGTTGCTAATACACTGCTTGATGGACACCGCATTTTCAGGCATGAAGTACCCAGTGGCCTTGGCCTTTTCCCAGTCTTGGGAATACAGTTTCTGCAAAACAAAAATGCTGTTTTTGACAAATGACAAAAAACAAAAACAAAAAAAAAAACAGATACAGATTCCAAACAGAGGTGCTGATTATAAAATATATTCATGCGTAATCGCTACAGACATATTTTGCTAGTCCAACGATCCAACTGTCGCTGCATACAAAGTGCCAGCTCGGACACACCAAAACAAAGACAGTTAAAACAATAAATGAACAAGATAAAAACCTTACCGGATGAACGTTCTTAGCTGCCGCTTTGGCTGTGACCATGGTCGGAGTCTCCACCAGCGTGTAATGGGTCTTGTCCCGATGCCAAGCCTCACGGTACTTGGTCTGAAAAGAGGTTCAAAGTGGGTTACCGAGAGCTAAAGACAACCTTAAAGGAGAAAAAAAAAAAAGTGTCAAAATCTGGACCTCATTGAGGATGTCGGCGGCATTCTTAGCCCAAGTCAAGTCGACTCGATTGGGTGGAACACCAAATTTCTGCTCGTCCAGCTTGACCCGGTAGCCTCTCTGTAACAACACGAGGGACACGATTGTGAGATGACTTCTCAAATGCACTTGTTCTGTAAAGCAAAACGCAAGCTGGCCTACCTCAGCCAGGATCTTCTGTGCATTTTTCACCCTCAAAACCTCGACGGACTCGTGCGGAATCCAACCGCATCCACGTAGCCACTCCAAGTCTGCTTTGTACACAGCCTGAGGGGCGATACAACACAAAACTTATTCCACCATTCTGACTTTTGTCGTATTTCCAGGTTAGTCGGCTCTCCAGCCACTGTTCTTCTGGCGGCAGGAGGGAGGCGGAATCAGGCGTAATTGTTTGCCCTTTGGTAAAAAGGTCGAGTCCAAAGCGCTAATTCTTCTTGACCATTAATCGACTGTCCTATGTCACAGTTGTGCAAATTTACACGACAGCGGGTCTACAAACTTACATCACTCTGGAGATCGTAGACCTTCCTGGCCTGTACCACATCATTGGAGTCAGGCAGGCACGTCCACTGATGCAAGCGAGTCCGGTAGTTGAAGTCGTTGACTTGAATCTGGCACTTTTTGGCCAGTTCGAGACTCAACATGTCCACGGGCAAGTGGAATCTGGTCTTGGACATGTTGAAGTCCTTTTTGTAGAGGTTGTCACTGGCGATCTTGGCCGAGTTCAGTGCCAGCATGATGAGGGGGTCGTCTTTGACGCTGAGAGCCCCGACGTGGTGGCCCACTTGCTTGCGGTATCCTTCCTTGTACTTGTACTAAAAGAAGAAGAAAGAAAGGTGAGTTTCTTATTTTCAAACCTCAACCGTGTCTTTTTCTTACATCGCTAATGATATCTCTGGATGCTTTGGCCTTCAGGACAGCGATGGCATCCTCCTTGATCTGGTAGCCTTTGGCCTTGTGGTCATCCCATTCCAAGGTGTACAGTTTCTGAGTAGAATCAGTCGGGACATGTTGGAAAAACAGATCATTCCGGATTGGCAGAAAGTGGACGCAGCTTAAACCTCACATTGCTGATGTTGATCGCATTTGTCTTGGACAGCTCCATGGCCGGCGTGTCTGGCGGAAGAATGAAGGACGTTTTTTCGTTCTCCCACATTTCCTTGTATTTCCACTGTTGAAAAGAAAACAAGTGCCTTTAGTTTTCATCTCAAAAGGCCGGACCACATATAGTAATTAAAGAAGGCGCTAATTCGTGCAGAATGATGGAAGGAGTAGAAAGGTGAAATTTGGCAAATAATAAATGTGTGTGAATATGTGAGTGACTCTCAGCATCAAGTGTTTTTTTTTTCCTGACTCACTTCACTGAGGTTATCTGAATTTTGCTTGGCCAGGATGACTGAAGGCAAGTCCACCACGCTGGTGAACTTGATCGCGCTGGGCGGCTCGCGGTAAAGTCTCTCGTTGAGGATTTTCTGTGCTTTCCTGACTTTGATGACATCCACCGATTCGTGAGGTGACCAGCCGCATCCCTTCAGCCACTCCAGGTCACTTTTGTACACAGCCTGCAAGATACGGTTCATTTAAAAACGGCAAATCACGTACATCTGCAAATGTTCAAGATAGCTTTGCCAAAATATCAAAATGGGGACTTTGTGGCCAATATATTCACCCCAGTCTCTTTTTGTCCTTTGAGAATTCAGACATTCAGTTGCGTTTTTACATACAGACACAAACACACGCATATTTATATCTAAAAGTAAGCAAGTCCAGGTTAAGAATTTGAGCGCTGAGCAAAGGTAACGGCAGACGTCTACGAACTTACATCACTCTGCAGGTCGTAGACCTTCCTGGCCTGGACCACGTCGTTGGAATCCGGCAGGCAGGTCCACTGGTGCAGGTGCGTGCGGTAGTTAAAATCGTTGACTTGCTGCTGGCACTTCTTGGCCAGCTCGATGGACAGCATGTCCACGGGCAGGTTGAAGTGGGTCTTGGTCTTTTCAAAATCCTTCTTGTAGATGTTGTCACTGGAGATCCTGGCGGCGTGGGCGGCCAGCAAGATCAGAGGGTCGTCTTCAACGCTGCGAGCCCCGACGTGGTGGCCACACTGCCTGCGGTATCCCGTCTTGTACTTGTACTGAAATTCCAAAGCGGCGTTATTGTTCTGCGTCCTAGCAAGAGTGTACAAACCTGCGGCTGAAAGAGGGGCTGCGGACTTACGTCACTGACGATGTCACGAGAGGCCTTGGCTGCTACAATCGAAATGGCGTCTTTGGGGAGCAAGTAGCCATTTTTAATGTTTTCCAGGTAGCCTTCATGGTAATGTCTCTATTGGAAGGAAATGATAGTCTAAGGCTGATGTACAGTACTCATAAAAAAAAAAATAAGGCATGTTGGGCTTTGGGGTGACATTTCAAGACGAACCTAAAATGCCCTACAAACTTTCCAGGTGAATTTAATTCGATGGATTTTCGTCCATGTGGGGGTTTTGCTATATTACCCCAGATATAAAACGAAAGACGACTGCAGTGCAACTTCACTCTGGTTCATTTTGAAATCTCACCTGAAATTCTCAGTGTAATAACTATTTGTGAGTAATGTGCAGTTTATGGATTGTGAACATTAAAACATTGTCCGAGTATCTTGCATTCATGAGTGTGTTACCTGACTGGTGTTGAGCTTATTCTGCTTGGCCAAGATGATCTCAGGTGTGTCAGGCATGATGTGAATGTTAATTTTGTCGTTCTCCCACGCGGACACATACGCTTTCTGTCAACATCAAAAAGGTGGATTGTTGAACAGGCTGTTTTCTTTTTTTTTTTATTTCTGACGTACAAATCGGTGTACACAGTCCGTACCTTGTCCATGATTTGGGCGTTGGCCAGAGCGAGGGCAAACGGAATGTCTTCGGTCGTGGCGGTGAATTTGAAGTTGCTGGGAGGCTGGCGATACAGCTTCTCACTCAAGATCTCCGATGCTTTCTTTGCTTTCTCCACATCCACTGAGCCAATGGGGACCCAACCGGATCCCTTGATCCATTGCATGTCTGCTTTGTACACAGCCTAAAGGAGGGACGATGCCGTTTTCGTTGGTGAGCGTGCTCCTCAGGAAAACACGTGTTAATTACAGTGGTATCGCTCAAGGGAAGCGATTAAAATCGCGGGAACACGGTAATAGTATTTGATTTCAATCGAGACAAATAGGTCATGGAATGAATTTAAGTGAGGGTATCACTTCACTAACTACTCACGTCACTTTGAAGGTCATACGCCTTCCTGGCCTGGACCACATCGTTGGAGTCCGGCAGACAAGTCCAGTTGTGCAGGCGAGTTCTGTAGTTGAAGTCGTTGACTTGTATCTGACATTTCTTGGCCAGTTCCAAGTTCAGCATGTCCACGGGCAGGTTGAATTTGGTCTTGGACTTGTTGAAGTCCTTCTTGTACAGATTGTCGCTCGCAATCTGGCCCGAGTTCAGGGCCAGCATGATCAGAGGATCGTCATGGATGCTCAGCGCGCCGATGTGGTGGCCAACCTGCTTGCGGTATCCCGTCTTGTACTTGTACTGCGTGAAGAGCAAAGTGACAACTCAAAGAGGTGAAACGTCAGTTAAAGTGACACCGAAAAATTTCTAATTCATGTTTTCATACATCACTAATGATTTCTCTTCCGCGTTTGGCTGCTTTGACGGAAATTGCGTCAGGTTTCATGACGTAGCCCTGTCGGAACATATCCTGGACGGCTTGCTTGTACACATTCTGGAGGTAGAAAAACAAGGCAAATATTTTTCATTGGAATAGATCTCACATACACACAGGTTAAATATATACCTTCTGCAATTTTTTTGAAAGTGAAATTGGATAATGTCTCATGGCACCGCAGATGCGCAATCGCACACCGGCTTGGAATCACCGTATACAAAAAAACACACGGACTCTACCTGGCTGAGGTTGTAAGCGTTTGATTTGGAGAGCAGAATCTCAGGCAGGTCAGCACCGATATGGTTCTTCGCTTTTTCGGCCTCCCAAGCAGAAATGTAGTATTTCTGTCGCGACAAGTCAAACGTTACGGGAATGAAGGAACCTTATCTTTTGATACAATGAGGAGAAAAAAAGGACATGCCTTGTTCATGATCTCAGCGTTTGCTTTGGCAAGGACCATGGGTATGGCAGTCATGTCTGTGGTGAACTTCAGAGAGTCTTGCTTCTGCTTGTAAAAGCGATCGCTAAGAATCTTGCCGGCATGCTTGACTTTCTGCACTTCTGGTGAGCCAACGGGGATCCATCCCACACCAACAATCTCATCCAAGTCGGCTTTGTACACAGCCTGATGGGGAGTTTCACATTGAGATGACACGAGAAGTCAGAAGCACAGTCCGGAAGTAACAGTTGTTGATGACTTCTATTAGTCTTACATCACTCTGCAGATCGTAGGCCTTCCTGGCCTGGACGACGTCATTGGAGTCGGGCAGGCACGTCCATTCGTGTAAGCGAGTCCGGTAGTTGAAGTCGTTGACTTGTATCTGGCACTTTTTGGCCAGTTCAAGACTCAGCATGTCCACAGGGAGATTGAAGTGGGTTTTGGACTTGTTGAAGTCCTTTTTGTAGAGGGCATCACTGGCGATCTTGGCCGAGTTGAGGGCCAGCATGATCAGGGGGTCATCTTTGATGCTGCGAGCACCAATGTGGTGGCCCACTTGTTGCCGGTATCCTGTTTTGTATTTGTACTGATGGAAACGGGGAGGAAAAAAAAGAGCTCAAACCTTCCCTCCATAGTAGTGACCTGTCATTAATTTGTATCCTTTCTGTAATGTAAGACACTGGGTGATAAAATTCCCCTAATGATTAAAATGTCTCTCTCTCTCTCTCTCTCTCTCTCTCCGTTTACTGAGTGCTTTGTGAAATAATAGTGACTTACATCACTGACAATTTCCCGAGAGGCCTTGGCACTCTTCAAAGCAATGGCATCTGGTGGCAGGAAATAGCCCCTTTTGATGGCGGCCTCATAACCTTGCCTGTAGTGTTTCTGTCAAGAAAAAAATCACAAATAAGTACAGAAGAAAGTACTCGAAGTAGACTGGTACATGGTGAGAGCATGTGATGCGACCAAGGTAAGACTGTAAAACGGGTACAAGTGCGATGCTAACCCTGCTCATGTTGATAGCGTTCTGCTGCGAGAGGAAGATCTCCGGAGTGTCCGGGTTGATGTGCACGTTGGTTTTTTCACGCTCCCACGCTTCGATGTAGAGACGCTGGAACAAAACACAATTATTGACGGAACAACTATCATTACCGTCTTGTTTATCCCCCTCAAGATATCTACCTTGTTCATTGTCAAAGCGTTATTCTTTGCCAGTTCAAAGTTCATTGCGTTAATCGGGCTGCTGAAGGGGATTTTGCTGGGAGGTTGGCGGTATTTCCTCTCGCTCAAGATTTCAGCAGCCTTCTTGGCCTTCTCCACCTCAATCGAGCCATCTGGGGCCCAGCCGAGACCTTGGAGCCACTTCAAGTCTGCTTTGTAGACGGACTATGGAGAGCAGTGATGGAAGGATTCAGGATGAGGAAAAAAAAAAGCCAGAAGAGTTCATTTTTCATTTTTATTACAGCTACACTCACATCACTCTGCAGATTGTAGGCATGTCTGGCTTGGCGAACGTCGTTGGAGTCGGGGAGGCAGGTCCAGTTGTGCAGGCGGGTGATGTAGTTGGCGTGGTTGACCTGGATCTGGTTCTTCTTGGCCAGCTCGAAGGCCAGCATGTCCACAGGCAGGTTGAATCTGGTCTTGGACTTGTTGAAGTCCTTTTTGTAGAGGAAGTCGCTGGCGATTTTGGCGGAGTTCAGAGCCAGCATGAGGAGAGGGTCGTCGCGGATGCTGAGGGCCCCGATGTGGTGACCGACCTGCTTGCGGTATCCAGTCTTGTACAGGTACTTTGGAGGAAATGACACATCTCAATGGTTACGTGGCAGAATCTAGGAAAACTGGATCTCACTTGGAATAAATTTAAATGCTTACATCACTGGCGATATCCCTGGATGCTTTGGCCGCTCGGACGGAAATGGCATCATTGCGCAGGTCGTAACCCTTCTTCTTGGCGTCTTCATTTGCCTGCTTGTACAGTTTCTGTAACAGGCCAAAACACCCGTTAAGAATAACCGACGTCGGCAAGTTTGAGCTCAAAGCGCAATTTGTTTGCTTACCGAGCTGTAGTTGTAACTGTTGGCTTTTGCGAGAACGACGTCCATGGCGTCAGGCATGACATGGATCATGGTCTTCGCATGTTCCCAGGCGTCTATGTACGCTTTCTGCCATCACAAATGACAAGACCAACTGAAGTTGAATGTCCAAGATATCGCATGCATTTTTTCATTAAAAGTCTTTGGATGTCACACTGAAATTAATAATTGTTTGCTTTGTTATTGATAACACCAATCTGAGATTCTTTTTTTTTCCCCTCACAATAATTTTAACGACAGCAAATAGCCTCTTGCCCTTCCTAAAACCTTGACATATGGATTTTTGCCTGTTTTACTGCCGCTTCTCCTCTCCTCTCCTCTTTCTTTCCTCTTCTTTTTCTCTTTGTAGCCCTTGGTGGAAAATGGATGGACGTCCCTGGTCTAAATCCTGCAGGACTGTATTTCTTCCTGAGACTATGACCTCATATGTAGTGATTGTAACGCATGAATACCTGGTTCATGACTTGAGCGTTCGCCTTGGCCAGCACCATGGGCATGTCCTCGGTTGAGAGCTTAAACTTGTAGTCGCTCGGGTGCTGGCGGTACTTCCGTTCACTCAGGATCTCACCGGCTTTCTTCACCTTCTCCACATTCAACGAACCAATCGGGATCCAGCCGACACCCTGCTGCGTCTTCAGGTCTTCCTTGTAAACATTCTGGCCAGGACGGAAAGGATTCAGTGAAGAATTATCCTCAAATTTTTCAGAACATAATTTCATTAGAATAGGGTGTATCCTCGCTACATGGCGAGTCATTGGTCGTGTCCCTGGAATTTTAAAAAATGTGTTTTCACATGATGAAAACCTGTATTATAAAGAAACTATTTTATAATACAGGTTTTCTGCTATTGTAGGTGGGTCTGGAACTTATCCCTTAAATGGAGGTTCACTGTATTCATTTTCATACATCACTCTGCAGGTTGTAGGCGTGTCTGGCTTGGCGAACGTCGTTGGAGTCGGGCAGGCAGGTCCAGTTGTGCAGGCGGGTGATGTAGTTGGCGTGGTTGACCTGGATCTGGTTCTTCTTGGCCAGCTCAAAGGCCAGCATGTCCACCGGCAGGTTGAATCTGGTCTTGGACTTGTTGAAGTCCTTTTTGTAGAGGAAGTCGCTGGCGATTTTGGCGGAGTTCAGAGCCAGCATGAGGAGAGGGTCGTCGCGGATGCTGAGGGCCCCGATGTGGTGGCCGACCTGCTTGCGGTATCCGGTCTTGTACAGGTACTGGGATAGGGATATGTCCGGGATTATTTGGAAGAAGAGATAAGGTGAGCTTTGGCATTCACAATGCAGGTCTGAGGGCACCTTAACATTAATTTCAGTCAACAATAGAAGGCAGTAGGATAATGTCAAAATGGTAGCCCAATGAGATAGCTAGAGCATCTAGAAAATTTTGGACTTAAATTCCCCTTTAGCTTCCCATTGGGAACATTTTCACCCCTTTGAAACCTGAGAGATAAGTAGTATTCCTGTTAGGTTTGGTGAAAACCAAATGACTTACATCGCTCGCAATGTCTCTGGAAGCCTTAGCTGCGAGGATGGAAATGGCATCTTTGCCAAGTTCGTAGCCCAGCTTCTTGGCCTCCTGATATGCTTGCTTGTACAGTTTCTGAAGATACAGAAGATAGCAGATGTAAAGACACACGTGTTGAAGCAGAAACTGGGTCACGGCAACCAAAGTGCTCACTTACCAAGCTGTAGTTCATGTTGTTGGCTTTTGCAAGGACGACATCCATTGCATCGGGCAAGATGTGGATCATGGTCTTCTCGTTTTGCCATGCTTCCTGATATGCTTTCTAAAATAAACGCCGGACATAGCAGGTTATGAATGGCCAGTCTATTATAAAATGATCTGTCCTAATTAGGCTTTGTGTCACATTATCATTTGAATACCTTGTTCATGACCTTGGCGTTGGCTTTGGCCAGCACCATGGGCATATCCTCGGTTGAGACTTTAAACTTGTAGTTGCTCGGGTGCTGGCGGTACTTCTGTTCACTCAGGATCTCACCGGCTTTCTTTACCTTTTCCACATCCACCGAACCAACGGGGACCCAGCCGACACCCTTCTGCAACTTCAGGTCTTCCTTGTAAACATTCTGGTCACGACGGAAAGGATTGAGTGAAGAATTATCCTCAAATTTACAAACACATCATTTCATTAGTATACATTGTTTCCTCGCGAGATTGCGGTTCATTGTTTGTGCCCCTGGAATTTCTACATGATTTTTTGCTATGACAGGTGGGTCTGGAACTTATCCCTGCAATAAACGGAGATTAAGTGTATTCTATTCATTTTCCTACATCACTCTGCAGGTCGTAGGCGTGTCTGGCTTGGCGAACGTCGTTGGAGTCGGGCAAGCAGGTCCACTCGTGCAGGCGGGTGATGTAGTTGGCATGGTTGACCTGGATCTGGTTCTTCTTAGCCAGCTCGAAGGCCAGCATGTCCACAGGCAGGTTGAATCTGGTCTTGGACTTGTTGAAGTCCTTTTTGTAGAGGAAGTCGCTGGCGATTTTGGCGGAGTTCAGAGCCAGCATGAGGAGAGGGTCGTCGCGGATGCTGAGGGCCCCGATGTGGTGACCGACCTGCTTGCGGTATCCGGTCTTGTACAGGTACTTTGGAGGAAAAGACACATCTCGATGGTTATGTGGCAGAATCTAGGAAAACGGGGGCTCACTTGGAATAAATCTAAATGCTTACATCACTGGCGATATCCCTGGATGCTTTGGCCGCTCGGACGGAAATGGCATCATTGCGCAGGTCGTAACCCTTCTTCTTGGCGTCTTCATTTGCCTGCTTGTACAGTTTCTGTAACAGGCCAAAACACCCGTTAAGAATAACCGACGTCGGCAAGTTTGAGCTCAAAGCGCAATTTGTTTGCTTACCGAGCTGTAGTTGTAACTGTTGGCTTTTGCGAGAACGACGTCCATGGCGTCAGGCATGACATGGATCATGGTCTTCGCATTTTCCCAGGCGTCTTTGTACGCTTTCTGCCATCACAAACAACAACACAAACTGAAGTTGAATGTCCAAGACATCGCATACATTTTTTCAGATCTTTGGATGTCACGCTGAAATTCATAATTGTTTGCTTTGTGATTGAAAACACCAAGCTCAGATTCTTTTTTTTTTTATCCTCACGATATTTTTATTTGGATGTTTGTCTTGTCCTTGTCCCAAGTGTACGTGTGTAGTGTAACTGGCAAAACTTGGTCATCCTTGAACGCTAGTAAAAGCCTACCTTGTTCATGACCTGAGCGTTGGCTTTGGCCAGCACCATGGGCATGTCCTCGGTTGAGACCTTAAACTTGTAGTTGCTTGGGTGCTGGCGGTACTTCTGTTCACTCAGGATCTCACCGGCTTTCTTCACCTTCTCCACATCCAACGAACCAATGGGGATCCAGCCAGTGCCCTGAAGTGCCTTCAGCTCTTCCTTATAGACCACCTGAATGAGGCAAGAGGGTATTAACAGGTAATTAACAGACAGGTATTCGCCTGAATTACCCTTTATATCTTAGACCAGGGGTTCTCAAATGGTTTGGGTTGCGGAACCCCTTACACTTTCTCCTATAAAAAATAGGACTCTATTAAGGGAGGAATGTTGTAACGTTTGGCAAATATCTGGTGCTCCCATTTTTGTATCTAGTTTTACATTTGCCAAAATAATCATTTTTATTACAGCTACACTCACATCGCTCTGAAGATTGTAGGCATGTCTGGCTTGGCGAACGTCGTTGGAGTCGGGCAGGCAGGTCCAGTTGTGCAGGCGGGTGATGTAGTTGGCGTGGTTGACCTGGATCTGGTTCTTCTTGGCCAGCTCGAAGGAAAGCATGTCCACTGGCAGGTGGAATCTGGTCTTAGACTGGTTGAAGTCCTTCTTGTAGAGGGCGTCGCTGGCGATCTTGGCGGAGTTCAGGGCCAGCATGAGGAGAGGGTCGTCCTGGATGCTGAGGGCCCCGATGTGGTGGCCGACCTGCCTGCGGTATCCGGTCTTGTACTTGTACTGCGAGAAAACAAAGGTTTTGTCACAAACTGGCCGATAAGCAGAAGGAACCGTACAGATTGCAGCAGATTAGGGTAACTGACTTGGACATGTGGTAATAAATGAGGAAAGGGTGCTAAATAGATGTAAGGCGTACTGAAGTGTAGATGACAAAGGAAAAGGTGGAACGCGTGACAGAAATGAAAAGGAAAGGCTGATCGGAATTGCGATTTTCTTTGGGGGTGATGCAGATAGACATAATCAGGAATGAGCTCCTCAGAGGGACACCAAAGACTTGAAGGTTTGGAGACGAAGCTAGAGAGGCCAGACTGAGACGAGGTTGGATGTGTGGAGTCGAGGCACTGGATATATCGGTAGAAAGATTCTGAGAATGGAGCTGCGTGGTAGGAGGCAAAGAAGAGGACTGACAAAAGAGATTGTATGGATGTCAAATTTGTAGCGAGCTGGAGTGAGAGCAGGAGATGCGGAGGACAGGGACAGACGCCAGAGGATGATAGGGTTAAGCTCAAAGAAAAAAATACACTTACGTCACTTGCGATAATAGTGGAGGCTTTAGCAGCCTGCACGGAGATGGCATCGGCACGAAGGTTGTGACCCTTCTTCTTGGCACGCTCATTGTCCAGTTTGTACCGTTTCTAATGACAACAAGGACATCATCGCTTCAAGTCGTTTGGTCACAATGTGCAGCAACTGTGTGGTCACGAAACAATAGTTCTGAAGCCCTCACCTCGCTGTAGTTTTTCCTATTTTCCCGAGCGAGAACAATGTCCATCGCGTCAGGCATGATGTGAATGGTTCGCTTGGCGTGGTCCCAGGCTTTGGTGTAAGATTGCTGGAAGCAGAAGTTTGAGTTGTCAGACATGAAAAAGGGCAAGAACAGATCTTTTTGTCCCTTGCAGTACCTTATCCATGATCTGGTTGTTGGCGGAGGCCAGTGCCAGGTCCATAGAGTGCATGTCCTTGGTGAATTTAAAGTTGCTGGGATGCTGGCGGTACCCGTGGTCCCTTAGGATGTTGCCGGCTGTTCTGACTTTCTCCATATCCAGTGAGCCGACGGGAACCCAACCGATTCCTCGGATGTAGTTGTGATACTCACTCTTGTATTTGTTCTGTGGGAAAAGCGGTGGATGTTCCTCGTGTCAGTTATTCATGGTTTTTCGCAGGGTGGTAATGAATAATGACTGCACTGCAATTTAAAATCTTGAAGCTTCTCATTGGGTACTTACATCGCTGGCGATAGACTGCATGTTCCGGGCCAGTTCCAGGTTCATAGCATCAGGCAGGACGGTGTAGTGAGGGATAAGCCTCTTATATCCAGTCATGGTTTGCACGGATGAGGCGTGCTTGGCGTGGGCCAAGCTCAACATGTCCACCGGCGAGTGGTACTTGAGCTTGGACTTGTGGTAGTCCTTCTTGTAGTTCTTGTCGCTCTGCATCTTGGCCACCTCCATGTAGTGGACCAGCAGGGGGTCGTCCCGCAGGCTACGGAAGCCCACGTGGTGGCCTCGCGCCTTCTCGTAATCCAGTTTGTACTTGTACTGGAACGAAAACAAACAAACAAAAAAAAGACCAGGTCTTATAACACCAAATTGGCGATTGGGTATCGGGACTTATAAGTCAAGGTACCACTATATTGACTTGAATTCCAGACTCACATTGCTAGCAATGTTGGTACCAGACTTGGCGGCCAGAATTGGGATGGCGTCTGCTCTGAGATTGTGGCCTCTGTTGGCCATTTCCAAAAGGCCTGCTTTGTACAGTTTCTGTAGAAGGAAGAAAGTAAATCATGTCGCTGAAATAAACGAGAATAGTCATCATTTCTCGTCTTACGTTGCTCATGTTCATGGCGTTGGCCTTGGCCAGGACAATCTCCGGAGCATCCGGCATGACGTGGACGTCCAGTTTGGCCTTTTCCCAAGCGGCCGTGTAAGCTTTCTGAAAAAGAATTCCACAATAAAATGAGCATTTTTTTGGTGGATGTAAGCGCGAGAGAGATCAATTTTACCGTGCCGCACCTTATTCATAATCTGATTGTTGGCCGTGGCCAGAGCCATGTCCATGGAGTCCATCAGTTTGCTGTGCTTGAAGTTGGACGGGTGAGTGCGGTACTTGTTCTCGTTTAAGATGTCCCCGCCGACCTTGGCGGTTTCTACCGCGAGCGAGCCGATGGGGATCCAGCCCATACCTTTAACGTAGTTGTTCCAGTCTGACTTGTAATTGCACTGGAGAGAGAGAAAGACATCATGAGTGAATGAAATCAATCTCAGACCTGAGTTTTAAAAGCCACTGGAACTACATTTTAAAAGACAGCCCAAAGCTATGACTTGTCTTCTTATTACCCTGAAGAACATTCATGTCAAACCCAAGACTTGCGAGCCATATGCGTATGCATTTTTTTACCTCCCCCACCGTTATATTGACCTATGTGACGTACTCCCACCTCTGAAACGGCACTGGGCAAAAACTTGCATTGCCTTTAATCACAATGATATACACTTCAACTTACATCACTAGACTGAGTGTTCATGGTACGAGCCAGCACAAAGTTCATGGCATCCGGGAGGAGGGCGTTGGTATGGAGGATCTTCCTGTACCCAGCCATGGTCTGCGCGGCCGAGGCCTGCTTGGCGTGGACCAAGCTCAACATGTCCACCGGCGTGTGGTACTTCAGCTTGGCCTTGTGATAGTCCTTCTTGTAGTTCCTGTCGCTCTGCATCTTGGCTACCTCCATGTAGTGGACCAGCAGGGGGTCGTCCCGGAGGCTACGGAAGCCCACGTGGTGGCCTCGCGCCTTCTCGTAATCCAGTTTATATTTAAACTGCAATGACGAGTTGAATAAGTAAGTTGATGACGCGTAGTGGTTTGCGGTGCAGTTTAGGAATTTTTTTTTTTTTTTTTTTTTTTTTTTAGTACGTACGTTACTGGCGATGTTTGTTCCTGACTTGGCGGCTACGATGGGAATGGCATCTGCTTTCAGATTGTAGCCCCTCTTGGCCATCTCCGCCACACCAGATTTGTAAAGTTTCTGCAAAAAAATAAATAAAATAAAACAGTCCTTACATGATGCACTGTTTTAACTATTGTTATTCTTGATTTGAAGTGAAATTACATCGCTCATGGTGAGAGCATTGGCCTTGGCCAGGACAATCTCAGGAGAGTCCGGCATGACGTGGATGATCCGTTTGTCCTTTTCCCAAGCAGCCGTGTAAGCTTTCTGAAAATGAAAATCACAAGAGGAAAACATGAGCATCGGCAATGCAGGTGTTATTTGGCAAAAATTTTGGCCTCCGTTTAATTGGTTAACTTTGAGGCACCTTATCCATGATCTGGTTGTTGACGGTGGCCAGGGCAATGTCCATCGAGTCCATCAGCTTGCTGTACTTGAAGTTGGATGGGTGAGTGCGGTACTTGTTCTCGCTTAGGATATCACCACCAACCTTGGCGGTCTCTACCGCGAGCGAGCCAACCGGGATCCAGCCAACGCCTTTGACGTAGTTGTTCCAGTCTGATTTGTAATCACACTGATGAGAGGAAAGAAGTCACCAGTGAGTGGACTGAATCTCGGACCTGAATTTTAAAAGCCACCTAAAAGTCCTGATGAAAAATGCCGATGCACGGGGGTCACATCGCACCGATCCAAAAATCGCTCAAAATCAAGAGATTCTGAAATTCAGTGTTGGTCTACAAATTCCGAAAGTCTTTTAGTTCCTAATGAGACTTCCAGAATTCTCCTTTCATAAGGTGTGTGCTTACCGAGTCTTACCTGTACCAAACAAAAACTGGGAATTTGAATGTTCAGTCTTCAGACTTACTCCTGACTTGAGCGTGTGACCAAATCCCATCTCGGATATGTTGTGACCAAGATGGAGGGGGTGATTTGACTCACGCCTTGCCGAACTGAACTTGAGGACACACTTACATCGCTAACTTGGGTGTTCATGGTACGAGCCAGCACGAAGTTCATGGCGTCCGGGAGGAGAGCGTTGGTGTGGTGCATCGTCCTGTAGCCGGCCATGGTCTGCGCGGCCGAGGCCTGCTTGGCGTGGACCAAGCTCAACATGTCCACCGGCGTGTGGTACTTCAGCTTGGCCTTGTGGTAGTCCTTCTTGTAGTTCTTGTCGCTCTGCAGCTTGGCCACTTCCATGTAGTGGACCAGCAAGGGGTCGTCCTGCAGGCTACGGAAGCCCACATGGTGGCCTCGCCCTTTCTCAAAGTCTTTCTTGTATTGCACCTACGAAACATGGCAAATGTGACTTTTTGTTTGCTTTTGAAGCTATATATATTTAGTTGTAATAAAAAAATCTAACCACTTCAACTATTACTGTTGTACACTTTTACTTTAGTTGGTCTTATCAGTGTGTGAGAAGCATGCTTGCAGACCCGCGCCGTATATATAACTGAGACCATTTCGGCTGTGAATTGGCTCTATATAAATAAAATTGAATTGAGTTTAAAGGGAGAGTGACGGTTTTACCCACATTGCTGGCAATATGTCTGCCGTGCTTGGCATGCTGAATGGGAATGGCATCGGATCTCAAGTCGTAGCCTTTAGCGATATCTTGGAGCCACTTTTGCTTGTACTGATTCTGCAGGGGACAAAACATACATTCAGACTTGTGTCCATCTCGTCAAAGAATGTGGCCAGAAATGTGGTCCTCTCACCTCACTGAGGGTATGAGCGTTAAATTTAGCCTGGATGAACTCAGGGCAGTCGGCCGGCAAGTTGTATGTGTGCTTGAACTTCTCGCCAGAAGCTTTGTAAGCGGCCTGCGGGGAGGTGAAAATCATACAAGTGTAAAGATCATGTGACACAATTTCAACACAAAAGACCGTCAATCGAGTCACTCGTACGGGGTCCAGCTGTTTGGAATTGCTCAGAGCCAGGGACATGTTCATGCTGTCACTGGTGCTGGTGAACTTGAACGTGCTGGGATGCTGACGGTAGCTGATCTCGTCCAGGGCGGCTTTGGCAGCTTTGGCCTTCTCCACATCCAGAGAACCAATCGGAACCCACCCGGATCCTTTGTAGTAGTTTGTGTAGTCGGCTTTGTAAACAATCTGCACAGAACCAGAGAGATGATATTTTTTGAAACCCCGTTATTCAGACTGGCAAGGTCGCAATCAAAAGCGAGAGCACGTACATCGCTCTGCATCTCCATCATGTCCTTGCAGCGGTGCAGTTGCAAGTTGTCGGGAAGAATCAAGTAGTCGTGCAGGTATGTCCTGTAGCCGATCATGGTCTGCACGGCCGAGCCGTGCTTGGCGTGGGCCACGCTCATCATGTCCACCGGCGTGTGGTACTTCAGCTTGGACTTGTGGTAGTCCTTCTTGTAGTTCTTGTCGCTCTGCATCTTGGCCACCTCCATGTAGTGGACCAGCAAGGGGTCATCCTGCAGGCTACGGAAGCCCACGTGTTGACCCTTTGCCTTCTCGTGTGCCAGTTTGTACTTGTACTGCAAAAAAATAAAGGGAAGAAATCTCAGATGGGAACAGTTGAAGACGCTGGGGCCGCCTAAGGAGGAGCACGTTGACCACTCACATTGCTGGCGATGTCTCTGGAGGTCTTGGCTGCCACGATGGGGATGGCATCCTCTTTCATATGATGTCCTTTGAGCAGATCTCGACGGTAAGTGTTGGTGTAGTAATTCTGAAAATGAACAGAGTGTGGTTATGTACAACAGTGTACCATTTATTTTTCTTCAATTCAAAGGACACTGCGATACTCCTGCCGGTATTGGCCACTGAGGGACAGAACAAAAGTCAAGGGAAGGCACTTTTATTTATAAAGCACATTTCATACAAAAGGCAATTCAATGTGCTTCACAGAACCTAAAAGCATTTAAAAATAAAATGCTTACCAGCAAAGTAAAGAAATCAAATATGGCATGAAATTGATTTGAATGCATCAAAGACCTTGTGGGGATAGTTATCATAGTTTTGAACCTGAATTTAAAAGAATTTAAACTTGAGGCTGACTTTGGGTGCAGCATTACAGCTAAATGCTGCTTCACCATGTTTGCTTTGAAACTTCTGGGTTTCTATTCAATTAGCATTTCTTGAAGATATTCAGGACCCAAAGCATTTGGTTATTAATGGACTAGTCCCAGAATTTTAAAATCTATTCTACCCTCCATAAAAGCATACAGACACACATGGAGACAGTCATTCCCCAGTAAGGAGTATTTTTTTTTGTCTTTCTTCACATAGGGTGAATAAATGCCTGTGAGCACTGTGCTAGTGTCTGTCTACATGTGTTGCATTGTTTGTGAGCATTTAGCTGAAGTGACGTATGAAGCTAACCTTGCTGATGTTGGCAGCGTTGTATTTGGCTAGCATCAGTTCAGGAGCATCAACAGGAAGATGATAGGTATGCATGAACTTCTCGCCGCTGGCCTTGTAGTCTTTCTGCGGTCAGAAGCAGGAAACTGGGTCAAAAAGGGTCAAGAGAGGGTCTCCAGAGAAAGAGTTTTGTGAAGAAGGCGCTCACCGCATTGAGAATCTGAGTGTTGGACTTGACCAGCTCCATGTTCATGGAGTCGAGTGGGCTGGTGAACTTGAGGGTGTCCGGGTGCTGTCTGTATTTCTTCTCGTCCAAAGCCGCCCCAGCCGCCTTCGCCTGCTCCACCTCCAGGGAGCCGATCGGAACCCAACCGATTCCCTTGATGCAGTTCTCGTAATCCTGTTTGTACTGGTGCTAGAAAACCAAAAAAAGGATTTTGGTCCACTACCTAAAAAGCTAGGCTTATATATCCCCAAAAAGCAGTGGTAGGATGAGTATTTGGTACCTGGACTCTGGGACGCTCAATGAGGACCTAATTAACATTCTAATCATTGATAGCAATTGGGTAATTTTGTTGCGAGCGTAAGCAACTTTTCAGACCACCTCAGCGACATTTCTTACACCAGATTCAGTAACTTTTCAAAGATTTTTAGAAATCTTTTAAAATAAATGCTTTTTTTTTTTTAGGCCCCCCAAAACACACCTAGCAAGACACTTTAAACTGAATGGCCTGAAACTTTTAGAACTTACCTCACTGGTGTTGTAGTTCACGGTGCGAGCCCAATCCAGGTTCAAGGCATCTGGTAGGAGGCAGTACTTGTGGTGGGGTTGCTTGTAGCCGGTGTTGGTCTGCACGGCCGAGGCATGCTTAGCGTGCGCCACGCTCAACATGTCCACCGGCGAGTGGTACTTGAGCTTGGCCTTGTGGTAGTCCTTCTTGTAGTTCTTGTCGCTCTGGTGCTTGGCCACCTCCATGTAGTGGACCAGCAGGGGGTCGTCCTGCAGACTACGGAAACCCACGTGGTGGCCTCGATCCTTCTCGTACGCTTTCTTGTACTGCACCTGGAGGCGGGATTGCGGTGTTTTGCTTAGCAGAGATGGGGAACTCAAAAAGACGGCAATTTGAGGACTTTAAATATGCTTTTGATAAAATTAAGAGGACAAAATAGAGATTGGCAGCATGTAAGGTTCACAAGTCAAAAATAAGAGACACACTAAAATATCAAGCTTCAACCATCTCTACAAAATCCACAAAGGCAGGTAAGCCACATTAACTCCACAGCTTAGTTCATCGATAGCAAGTCACACATTAATTAGGCTTCTTGTCCGTTACACGTTTAATTGACAAGACATACAAGTGACAGACAATACAAAATTTTGTGTTTTGAATAGGGATGGGCCACTACAAATACCAAGTATCTGTGTCGGGCCGATACCGGCTTTATTTTCAGGAGTTTGTACTTGTACTGCAAAAAAATAAAGGGGAGAAATCTCAGATGGGAACAGTTGAAGACGCTGGGGCCGCCTAAGGAGGAGCACGTTGACCACTCACATTGCGGGCGATGTCTCTGGAGGG